>NW_023270237.1:3337322-3350873 GCF_011800145.1 Mirounga leonina
TTTATTTATTTATTTATTTATTTATTTATTTATTTATTTATTTATTTTAGATAGCACATGTGAGCGGGGTGGGGTGGGGAGGTGCAGAGGGAGAGGGAGAGAGAGAATCCTAAGCAGACTTCAGCAGGCTCAGCATGGAGCCTGACATGGGGCTTGATCTCAAGACCCTGAGATCATGACCTAAGCCAAAATCAACCGTCGATCACTTAACCGACTGAGCCACCCAGGCACCCCTATCAAATGTATTTTAAAGCAGTTACCTAAATGTGCAGTCACTGAATTCCTCTCAACCTTCATAGTTAGCACTTAATGACTGCATCTGGACTATACCCTGAGGCTTTACCTCCAATGATTGACCACAGACTGTAATGAATAAGACATTTAGGTCTGGTGATAAAATATATGCCATTTAGGATTCCTTCTTAAAATGCTAATGAAATTTTCCTTTCATTTTTCTGCCCATTTTTTAAATTGGAATATTTGTTTTTTGGGTATTGAATTTTCTAAGTTCTTTATATATTTTGGATACTAACCCTTTATCAGATATGTCATTTGCAAATATCTTCTCTTATTCCATAGATTGCCTTTTAGTTTGTTGATTGTTTCCTTCACTGTGCAGAGCTTTTTATTTTGATGTAGTCCCAAGAGTTTATTAATTTATTTATTTTTAAAAGATTTTATTTATTTATTTGACAGAGAGAGCACAAGCAAGGGGAACAGCCAAGGGAGAGGGAGAAGCAGGACCCTGGTATCATGACCTGACTGCTTAACTGACTGAGCCACCCAGGTGCCCCTATTTTTGTTTTTGTTTCCCTTGCCTCAGGAGACATATCTAGAAAGAGTTGCTATGGCTGATGTCAAAGAATTTAGTGTCTGTGTTCTGTTGTAGGATTTAATGGTTTCAGGTCTCATATTTAGGTCTTTAATCCATTTTGAATTTGTTTTTGTGTATGATGTAAGAAAGTAGTCCAGTTTCCTTCTTCTGTAGGTTGCTGTCCAGTTTTCCCAACACCATTTATTGAAGACACTGTTTTTTCCCATTGGATATTCTTTCCTGCTTTGTTGAAGATTAACCGATGATATAATTATGGGTTTATTCCGGGGTTTTCTATTCTGTTCTATTGATCTATGTATCCCGTTTTGTTCCAGTACCATACTGCTTCTAATTACTACAGCTCTGTAATATAACATGAAGTCTGGAATTGTAATGCCTCCAGCTTTGCTTTTCCTTTTCAAGGTTGCTTAGAGCTATTCAGAGTCTTTGGTTCCATGCAAATTTTAGGATTGTTTGTTCTGGTTCTGTGAAAATTGCTAATGGTATTTGAAAGCTGTACCATTCATGGAGTGATAGTTGGGGTTTCTCTCTTGAACCCTGGACCAGTTATAGAACAAATAGATAATGGCAGCATTAAAACATGTATGATCCTGGTCAAAACATCTATTCTAAGAGTTTATTTCTTGTCCAGAAGGCTCTTTATCTAAAATACCATTTGCTTAAGTAGGTAATACAATCATCTTCAATCTTGCCTGTTAAGCACTGAAACAACCAAAAAAATTAACATGTACCTCTATCAAAATACACATTTTAGTGTCAGTTTAGAGGTCCAACTTAGGTTTCTGGAAAATTTGACAAAGACCCAAACTAAATGTTTTTCCCTTTTTATTCCTTCGTTTTGCATGTAAATTTCTACAAGTGAACTGTGCATGATTTTTATCCAGATGCTGGGAACCTGAGGTAGAGAAAAAGTATGTAAAAGAGAAAAAGAGCAGCACTTGAAAATATAAGTGTAGCTAATGATTATTTCACAAGCTGTTTTAAAAAAAAAAAAGTTGAAGTTTTTTTAAACACCTGCAGGGCTAACATACTTTTGAAACATAGACATACATATACACACATCACTATCATCACTACCACCACCACCACCGCATATCCATGTAACATATTTGGATTTAAAGAGAAACTAATTTTTAAAAAAATACTAACGTTGTGAGAAGTGTATTTTTCTTAATTACTCTGGATACTGCATCGATCATTCTATAAACTACTTGAAAAAGTAAAAAGAAAGTCTGTCTAAGAAGCTATTTTTTTTCCTACTCCCCATCAAAACAACTAGTGTTATAGGTGAAATGACAAGAATACTTAGGAAAAATGGCCATGTACCATATCTCTAAGAGCAAAAATCCAGCTGTTTGCACACTTTTTTTTTCTGTACAGCTAAGAGTCCAAGAAAAGATAATGAAGATAAAAAATTAAATCGTTGAACCAAGCAACAAATCCTCATTGCAGAGTGGCTTTTTGAGAATCAAATAGGCAAGAGGAAATAATTTTGACCACTTTATTCTGTAGGCATGAAAGAGACTATTTATTAAAAGTGGTGACCTTGATATGTTTTTTTTAAACATCCTTAACACCAAAAATCCATAGACATCTGATTATTAAAAAAAAAAAAAAAAAGTCATCTGCCCTGCAGTGGCAAATAGCTTTGTAGTCCATATTATGATATTGCAACCTGAGTCCCAGTCCATTCCTGTAATTCTACTTGTTACAAATTGATGAGATTTTCCTTCAAGGGGTAGCTGCATTAGGACTCCAAAGAACAACTGGTTTGATTCCTACAACCTAACCTGACTTGTATTGTTTTTATGGTGATATTGTTTCCATTTAGCATTGTATAGGTGAGTTCATGTAGATGATCTGGGTACCAACAAGCCACTTTTTCATGGGCTGTGTCTTAAAAACTCTTATTAGCTTCAAGAATATTCCTTTGGGTCAACCCAGACCCTAATACCATCAATACCAGAAAGTTTCCATTGCTTTAATTGTGCCACCTGAGAGTTACAGTCATAACTGTTGTCATAATCATCTTGTTTCCAGTCATGTAGACCTAGCCAGATGCAGAAATGAAGGTACAGAACTGATCCTACCTAGGAGGAATGTCTTTATGAGGTAGGTCAGGATGTTTTCCCAATGCCAAGACATAGGTTAGAACCTTCAGGATGTAGAATAAATTGAAAATGTTAAAGGAAATTAAATTACTCTCCTGTCATGAAAAAAAATCAGATGATTTAGATGAGAACTCCTCTAAAACACAGAACACATAACTGAGAAAGGCAGTATGGTTTAAGACCTAGGTGCTAAGCCCCAGAATTGTAATTAGCTGTGTGGCCTTGAGAAAATTACTTAACCTTTCTGAGTCTCGGGTCCTCTTCTATAAAACAAAAATATATATACCACGCCTAACTTATATGCTGAGTTCATAAAGGAGAAAATGTATTTGGAAATACTTTGAAAGGAAAAGTGGCTATTATCACAACCAAATTTTTTTTAAATGAATGGACTAAGAGAATTGCTGTACCTCCCTTTATTTTGCCATTTCTCATTTCTTTAAATGCAATTCCAATACTGTTCTGTCTCCCTTTCTCTTACTTTTTTCTACTTCCATCCTCTGCCCACCCTGCCCAATTCAATCTTTGGGCATTCATTTTAATTCTTAGTGTCAAAATGAGTCAAATCCTTTACTACAAAGGTCCAATTTCTTTTGTAGTATGAAAATTAGAGAGGTACTGCCTGGGGCTCAAAAATCTTTTTTTATTAAAAAGAGAGCTTTTGGTTGCATGCTATGTGTTGTAATGGAATTTGACCTGTATATCAATTAATTGTGCAACGCATTTATATTATAAAAGCATTTGGGGAAATGAATTGTTATTGTGGATGATAGTCATGTTATAGAATTGGATGTGAAGGAAAGAAATGATTCAAATCACCAGAGCTTATTTCCATACCCCTGAAAGTAGTAAGTAGTAAGGAAATTGAAACAGTCCCCTAACTCCTTATGGTACAGTTTTATGGTACATGGTTTTAAAAACCATGATAACTTGAACCAGCCAATCTAGTGTTACAAAAATATTTTGCTACAGTCATAGAGATAGCCTATGACTTTAATATTTTTTAAATAGGGGACTTAAAGCAGATAAATGTTTTCTTCATGCCTATTTTACTGGTATGTGCTTGTGGAATTCTTCAAAAATAGTCCACACACCTAAATTCCCCCGTGTGTACCTAAAATTTGGAGCAAGCATTTTCCAGATAAGGTTTGAGTATCTGAAACATACATCAGAGGCTTAACTTTACTATAAAATGACCAACAGCAGCAAAGAAATCTGCATAGGGGCAAATTCTTATCTTGAGTAATGCATCGTATCAATGAAAGTACTATAATAATATTATATCATAACTATCGCTTATCTGTAACATAGTCCCATAACCTGACCCCAGAAGATGTGAAGTTCAGGCTGGAATCTGCTGGAGTCTGCCCTCTCCAGGGTTGTACAGGAACAGTAATAGCAATAGATTGTGAATCTAGTCCAGATCCTGATACCTAAAGTTGCCCATGTAAGAAGCAACTCACTTAAAATTTAGTAGCTCTTTCTCTGTATATAGGTGAGGGACTCTCATTGGAAACCATTGTTTATTTTTTAAGTCAGTGTGATCCTAATACATATAGCCCACCTTTCCCAATGGTGGGTCTCATACTCCTCTCCTTTACCCTTCATGTCTGGCTCCAGAGTAGAATTCCTATTTCACTAAAACAGCTCATGGGGGTCTCAAAAAGGAATCTTTTCTAATCTGTAAGGCCTGTATTTTAAGACAGACTGTTTCAAATATCCGCTCCAAGTTTGATTGCATTTTACATAGCAGAGTCTAGACAATGGGCTTTCTTTTTAGTTTTTGCCACTTTTAAAAATGTCATTTTATAGGATGCTAGATTATTGAGCCCTGCCCATTCTTAGGACAATATAGAAACTCATTGAATTTGCAAAGTTAACCAAATTTTTACACACAACCATCCTCTACCCCATGTAAATGCTAGCATATTGGGGGCCAGGGGGGCTTAGGAACATCTTTAATGTAAGTTGTTAATTATGTAATCTTAAATCTTAAACAAATGTAACATCTTTATTGGTTTTGATAGATGATGAATTCACTTTCTTTTGCTAATGGCCTCTTACTTATTCAGTTCTTGATAACTGCAATTCCTTTGAGTAGTGCATTTCTGAAATAAATTGGATTACGGTATGAAAGCAGTTTACTGATGAATATTCCACTTTCCTACTTTCCAAAGGGACATACCTGGGTCTCATCGTGCATTTCAAGAAGCCATAATGATGGAACAATGCTAATCAGATATAAAAATATGGCTGGTGAAAACCTGTAAAAGAGAGGAAAAAAGATAGTTCAGTTTTTACAAAAAGATTTTTTTTTTAAAGAAAGAAAAACAAATACACATACCCTGATCACATCAAGTCAAACCTTTTTATCTCAAATGTTTATTTCAATGGGGAAAAAAGCATTATGTGATTTCTGCCATATGGATTATAGAGAAATGAAGTAACTGCAAAAGGCACTAGCAGCTGTCATTCTCACTGAATTTCTAATCCAATTAATAGAAGTTAATTTTAATATGGTTTAATGGGACACTGCCAACTAGTTTCAGGCACAAAACTGGATATTTTGTATTTAATATGTTTTACAACAAGCAAATACAGCAATAGTAAATCTTCTTGGATTTTTCAACATTGCAATTTCAGGAAGATTGGCTACACTTTTTAATATTAGGATTCTGAAAGCTCAAATAGTAACATCCTGCTAGAACACAAAAATCAGATGATGATGAATGGGAATGAGCAAAATCAACTGACTTTGCGTATATCTGCTAAACCTAGTAAAAATAAAAATGCAAACAAACAACAACAGATGAAGTGCTTGGTATTGTTTGAAAAAGCTATCTATATTCATTATTTTCTGGCTCAAAATTCAGAGGGCAGTCCAAAGAGTGGGCTTGTATAGTCAAACATATTCAGGTTCAAATACCAGTTTTGCCAGTGACTCCGTCTGCTTCCCAGTCCACAAAATGGAGGCAGTCACTGTATTAGTCAGCTTGGACTGCCGTACCAACGTACCAGAGACTGGGTAGCTTAAACAACAGAAATTTATTTTCTCACAGCTCTGGAGGTGGGAAGTTTGGTGAGGTCTCCCCTCCTGGCTTACAGACAGCCACCTTCTTGCTGTGTCCTCACATGGCCTTTCCTCGGGGCATGCACGTCACAAGCAGAGAGAGACAGACAGAGATCTCTCTCTTCTCCTCTTAAAAGTTTACCAATCTTATTGGATTAAGATCTCACCCTTTTGACCTCATTTACTCTTAATAACTTCCTGAAAGCTCTGTCTCAAAAGATTCATACTAGGGGCTAGAGTTTCAACATAAGAATTTTTGGGAAACACAATTCCGTCCATAGTGGTCACATTTATCTCACAGAAGTCTTTACTATATTTTCTGTAAAGCAGTGCCTGGCAGAGGTGAGTATTCCATAATAGATAACTACTAACTACTATCAGTATTTTTATAGGACATTATACAATGAAAATATGCCCTTAGAAATTTGAAATAAGATAAAAATAATATACTTTCCAAATTCATTTCTTAAAATTGCACTTCATTTTAGATTGGACTATTGCTTTATAGGCCACCTCAAAGAAAAAATTGTAAGTTAATATAATTTTATTAAAATACTTTTAGTATATGCATGTGATGGTTTAAAATGACCTGAAAAATAGAAATGTTAATTGCTCAACAAATAGAATTATTTGAGATGAAATGGTATTAAAACCATATTATTATAATCCAGGAGAGAAAAGTGAGCAAACCTAAATGGAAGAGAACATCTAGAATGGACTTTTCCAAGGCTGTTAACCCTTTCACTAATATTGCCTTTCAGCTTCTGGAAAGAAGGAAGAAAGAACAAAAGAAAGTGAGGTCTTTTTAAAAAATCAATATTTAATAGAGATACTCCTCCACCTTTGATTTCCTACAAAAAAACAATTTTGAAACAAAAGGTTATGGGTCATGATATTATTGAAATCTGAGGTGGAAGATGGCTGGGTGACAGAGAGCAACATAGCAAAAGCCCCCATGTTGAACATACTCTTAAAAAGAAAAGGGAAAATTAATTCCTTGACCTTACATATCAAGGGTAACACCAGGAGAGAGTATTTCCTTTGTGAGATTGAGAAAGGAAATGAATTCCAGTTGCAAGGACATTTGGAATATGTAAATGTTTGTTCGGCTATGTCAAATGTTGACTGGATTGCAATTTTGTTGACTCCCTTGGAATTAATTTTGGGATTGACTCCCCTAAAAATACCATTACAAGAATATCTAGAGAAACCATGGACTGAACATACAATAACTCTTGAAAGAGGTTAAACATGAAACAAACAACAACTCTTAACATCTTCTATGCATAAGACTTATTTCTATAATTGGAAAAAAAATACTACCCTATTTCAAGGTATTTCCTCTAAATAGAAATCTGGTTATGCAAAACAAAACAAAACAAAACACTAAAAAAAAAAACAACAACAAACTTCAAGATCCAAGATTTTCTACGTTACCTGCTACAGAACATCTAAATTCCATAATCTGACATTAAAGCCTCCATATTCTAGTCTTTCCACTTCCCGTTTCTCTTCCTGTGCTACAACCTCAAAATAAAACAAAAGGTTTTCTACAAAGTTCCCCTCACTTCAGTCTCTCTTCATAGTCTTTTTTGACATAAATGAGAAGGGGGTAGAAAGAAGCAATCACACTGAGAGCCCAGGAATTTATCACATTCAACTCAGTCTGTAGCCTTTCTCCCCATATGTCCCACCCTCTTAACCAACCCTACACCTGAGAGGATTTGCTGGAATTTTAGGAGGCTTCCAGGTAGAGTTACTGGTGACATGGATAGCACGTCAAAGTGATCAATAGCAAATCACCATCAGAAGCTTCCTCTTCTCCTTCCTCTCTCTCTAACTCCCCTGTAGCTGGCCATGGTAGTTGTACAGCTGAAATTAAACAAAAAACCTTATGGAGAAAATAGAAATCTCTCTTATCTAGGGAAGTATTAAAATGTGTCTAAATATATTTTATTTTGGATATGAGGAATACATTTCAGCCACATACAGCATATGTTTTGTTTGACCGTGGGTCCTTCTTAAGAACAAAGTGCTCCATGCTCTGTCAGCTTGATTAATCTGAGAAGAGAGGTTCTGAAATGACTTTAGAGGAAATGTCCCTCCAAATTATGACTGCCTGCTTTGGAATGCTCTCCTCTTGCCTCTCTACCCATCAACATCTTACCTGTATTTCAGAGGCATAGCAGGAATTAATCTTAGCTTATATTTCTCTTGTGACCCAACACATTCTCCACTATTTCATGGTTATGTGTATATAAGCCTTAGCTTTCCTAATATAGGCTCCTTGAAGGCAGATTCTGTCTTATATATATTTATATCCCTTCCTTCTTTCTTCTCATTCATCTTTCCCTCTTCTCAGTGATATCAGGTGTCTTACTAAGTCTTTAATAAATGCTTATTAAGAAAATGCTTAGGGGTGCCTGGATGGCTCAGTCGTTAAGTGCCTTCGGCTCAGGTCATGAACCCAGGGTCCTGGGATTGAGCCCCACATTGGGCTCCCTGCTCAGTGGGGAGCCTGCTTCTCCCTCTCCTACTCCCCCTGCTTGTGTTCCCTCTCTTGCTGTGTCTCTCTCTGTCAAATAAATAAATAAAATCTTAAAAAAAAAAAAAAGAAAATGCTTAAATCCTTGAGTGCCTGAATTTATGAATAAAATGGAGGAAATGGAGCGTACTGGCATCTACAAGGACCTTTTTTATTCCCATGTCAGGAGATCCCGGAGCAAGTATGCTCCTAGAGTTGTGGCCATGAGGAATTACTACATAAACCTAGGAGACCCAGATTTGAATCATCTGTTCCAAGGTACATCCTCCGAGGTAGTGGAAATTTGCTACCTTTCCTGTGACTCAATGTCCTCATCTATAAAATGGAGATAAAATATCCAGTGCATAGGATGGTTGCAAGGATGAGAGGAGACGGTGTGTGTCATGGGCCTAATAGTGTACAGCTCAACACATGTGTGTTGCTACCTTACCTAGGCTCAGCTCTGCAAGTAAACACACAGCTACACATTCAGTACCTACACTTAAAGAGGACCCAGAGGATACCAGGTCAGAAGGCTGTTTCTTCAAAGAACTCACAATCAATCCTATTTTCAAACTATAATTCCCCAAACTGAACCTATTTAAGACATCTTGAATCAAAGGAAATTGCACTGCTGAGGACGTCATTATCCCCAACTCCACATTTGATGTTAAGGCAATTCCTGTCATAGAGCCATGGTCTGCCCATGATGGCCTACAAAATGCTGCACGCTCAGGGCCCTGCCTACCTCTTGGGCTTTGTTGCTTGCCATTTTTCCTCACTGTGGTCCCATAACATTGTTTTTCATTCAGTTCTGGAGAAAACCTACATGCTTTCCTAACTCAGGCCTTCATACCTGTATTTCTCTCCCTTGAAATATTTGTTTACCCCCACTCTTCACCTGATTATTTTCTTCTCATAGTTCATGTTGGGTATATGAGACCCCATGGAAGAACTTTCCTTGTCCCTCCAGTCTAAATTAGATGTCCTTGTTATACCTGTCTTATAGCACTCTTCACTTTTATCCTATAGATCTTCAAAATTTATAATTATATATGTGCATATGTGTGTATGTTCACTGTCACTTAACTGTCTCCCAGCAACTGTAAGTAGTATGAGCACAAAAGTTGTGTGTTCATCATTATACCCTCAGCGCCTCCCACGGTACCTGGCACAAGATGGGTTCCCCACAAATATTTGTTGATTTGATAAGGCCCTGGTTGATTTAAAGTTTGTTTTCTTTTTTTTTTTTTTTTTAGATTTTTATTTATTTATTTGATAGAGAGAGAGACAGCGAGAGAGGGAACACAAGCAGGGGGAGTGGGAGAGGGAGACGCAGGCTTCCTGCTGAGCAGGGAGCCCGATGCGGGGCTCGATCCCAGGACCCTGGGACCATGACCTGAGCCGAAGGCAGACGCTTAACAACTGAGCCACCCAGGCGCCCCTAAAGTTTCTGTTTTCTTGACACTGTTGCTGGGTTGACTAGAAACCTCTTCTTGAAATATCACCATAAATTGATTCTTATCAGAGGTTTTACCGAGGGAAACTAATTATTCTGTTCTTATATGAATTTAATATTGTTTTGCTACTATGAAAGATTTAATATTCCAAGGTGACATTCTAGCCATTACTTATTAGCTTGAAGGTTTGCCATATTCTAGATCATGCACTATCAGTGCAATTCAGTTTTGGAACCAAGGAGAATCTGAACTCTAAAAATGAAAAACTAGGCCTGATCCTATCTTTTTCTATGTAATTAATCAAATTGCATGCCTTTCCTTAGGAGCTACCGAATAATTTTACTCCAATCTTTACGTCTCACTGGCATCAAAAGTAAGTCAATGTCAAGTACTTTGTACAAAGTCTAATACCATAGAGGGGGCTAGCCAACCCAGAAATAACTTAAATCAGGTTTCTGAATACTTGTTTATGAAAATAAGATATACTATTTATTAATAAGCTAACAAAAACTGGTAAACTTATGGTAAATTCATAAGACATGTCCAAGTGGGAAATTTTTATAAAATGTGTAATACCCTATTACTAATCAGCTCTCTGGCCTTAGAGATTCAAATATACTATGATACCAATTACCACTATCCTGTCAGAATACAAAGGTGCCCAACATTAATACTTTAATGACAAATTATTTTACTTAGTTTTTTTTTTAATTAAAACCTTCTGAAAGATATTCTTTCTCTCCACAGAAGTTTGGTGTTTTTGTTTTGTTATTTATTTATTTATAAATTTTTTTAAAGACTGTCTTTATTTATTTGACAGAGAGAGAGAGAGCGCACACACACGTAGGCAGAGGGGCAGGCAGAGGGGCACGGAGAAGCAGGCTCCCCACTGAGCAGGGAGCCTGATCTTGACCTGAGCCAAAGGCAGCTGCTTAACCAACTGAGCCACCCAGGAGCCCCCTTGTTTTGTTTTTTAAACCACAGCCTTTATCCAACCCACTGGTTCTCTCTAAAGTACATGGCAGGAGCAACGTCTTATAGGATTTTTTTCTCTATTTGTTTATGTACTCAGTTACCTGCTAGACAGTGCCCTGAGCTCTTAACGAGCTAGCCTCATTTTTTTGTTTCATCCAAAAATAAAATATTATTTATCATACAAAGTTGTCATTTCAACAAATTACAGTGTTTTTCACAAAATGATGATGTCATGACATTTAGCAGTTTAGCCCTACAAGGGATCTTATTTACTTTGGCTCACCATTAGTCTAAAGTTGGGGTTCCATTTTCTTTTTTCTAAAAAATGACAGTTATCATTTTCTTATTGAGAAAGTAAGCTTCGTTCCTTTTAGAAACCTATTACAATATAAATAAGCAAATAGAAAAATTAACCATAATATCCCCACTACCCTGTTTGGCTTTTCTCTTTGCAAACAGTGAGGATTCTAGTCTTCCAATCATATGCATAGATCTGAAAATAGATAACATTTAAGTGAAGCAAAACTAATGTTCTAAGATTACTTTGGTGCGGATCACCATTTTATTTGTACTTCATTTATCAGTATTTCCTATGCTAGAAAGGCAGATTGGAGTTGTAAGGATACTAGACCACAGTCTCACATTAAACTGCCTTGAGTATCCTCAATAAAATTTCCAGAGCACTTTATAATAATAGTCCTATTTTCATGGAAATCAATAAACTAGGTCAAGATACCCTTTCATAGCCCCCAGAAGGTGACAGCTTAAGGATTGTCTAGACGTCCTCCTTTCACAAGACTGCTTTCTATAAGTGGGCCTCAACATCTGCGATTTCCACCTGGGCTGCTCAGCAACAGCTTAGTGTCAGTCCACAGCAGCAAGAGTGGCCCGCATGACAGCCTCCACACACAGCTGAAGATGCTCTTGTAGAACACAGAACTCCAGACACCTGGGAAGGCACAAATACAACCCCAGATGCCACCCATTTGTCTTCATAAGCAGACACCCTCCCAGTCACGACCTTCCCAGAGCCTTTGCTTATGCCTGCCCATTAGGGAGGGGAGGAGGCCACAACCAACTGGACATAAGCTCATGAGAACTACCCCCAAAAGGAAAATTGACTAAGGGGTGAGCACGTTTTAATGGGTGCCCAAATCAGATGATTGGTTTGTCTTGTCCGTGATCTTCTGGGAGAGCAGGTGAAGTACAAGATCACAGGAGACCAGGAGGAATTTCATATGGGCTGGGAATGCCCATTCTTTATGCTTTGAAAACCCTTAACAAATGCCCACATTTAGGTTTTGCCAAGAGAATACTTCTGAAGGTGAATAGTAGGGCTCTTCATTGTAATTTTTATTGTTTGTTATTGCCAGTTGTTTTTCTAATAAAGTCATATTCTCAAATCATGATATAAACTGGCAGCAAAATTAGTTCTAGATACTTCACTTAAAATTTTCCGAAAGGATATCTAAAGCAAGAACAAGTTTTATTAAATTTGAAGTTGCTCACATTCAAAACTCAGCAGTATGCTTTAGTATGACTAAACAAGTTATAGGAACAAAATATGCATCAATTTTAGGATCTATGTACTATTTTTCTCACATGATTTCTGAGTCAAAGAAAATCATGACATCTTCTTAAATGAATTGATTCTAACTAAAATCCTAAGTACTGCCATCATGTTATTCCCTCAACCTGAAAAACCCTTCTCTCTTCTCTGCACTCTAAACACTAAAATCCCCAGCTACTACAGAGGCCAATACATAAATCACTTACCTGAGAAGTTTTCCTTGTCTAACAAGCCTATCGTAATGACTGTATCTTTATTCTGCAGACATTCTGCAGTCTTGGACTTAATTTGTGGAAAATTATTTGGTTCTCAGGGTGTTGTTTTTTTTCCTATTCTCATATAACTGCATGTATTTTATATTCCTTCAAAACATCATTATAGCACTTAGTACGATAAATGATTGTTTAATGATTAAGTGAACTTTAGTGCTAATGACTACAGGAATTTTAATGGTCTCTGAGAGGATAAAATGCATGATGGATGTTATTTATGTAATGTTGTAACTCATTTCGTTCTATAAAAGACAGTGGTATTTCTGTTCTGTAGAAGAGATTGTTTCTTCACTTTAGGACCAAAAATAAAGGCGCTCGAGGATTTTCCCCCTCTTCTGTTTTGTTTTACGTCCTGTTTTGGCTTTCCAAGCATGTCTGCTTATGCAAGAGTGTCTCTGAGCCATGTCCATGTGTAGTCTGGACTTTCCTACATTCCATTCTAAGCAAAATCACCCCAGGGCCCACTTTCAGGTCACCCCAATTTTGAACAAGATACTTTGAACCTTTCACCACTATAGGGAATCCTTGATCCTAAAAATCTATGTAGTTGTATCTTCCACAGACAAAACCCAATCTGCTTATTGAATACAGACCACAAGAAATCAGCTGATGGAGTTCAGTGCTGGGATGGGGACGCCTCTGAGGTTTCGCTTCCTCCTGTGCAGGTAGAAGCATGAATAGTACCTCCAGGGCTCTAGTGAGGACTGAATAAGGTAATGTGGGCAATGTACCTT
>NW_023270237.1:3351273-3418951 GCF_011800145.1 Mirounga leonina
CGGGATGTTAGGAATTGTTTTTGTGATTTAGTATAACTAGTTGTTGCCTTAGACAAGTGATAGAGCCTTGCTGGGCAGCAGTGGCCTCATCATAAAATGGTAATAGAGAGAAAAACTATCTCCTAGGGTCGTCATGAGGATCGCTGACATAATGGATGTAAAGCAGGCTTGGAGTGTTGTCAGTACCCAGTAACTGATAACTGTTTCCACCCCCATTGTCACCATCATCATCACCTTCATCATCATGCTCATCACTACTATTAACGGGCTGTCAGGAAATGACACAGCCAATTTATTAGGAGGCTATTCGAGGCAGATTAAAACAAGTGTGTGAGACGGGAGGCTCAATCAGGGACATAAGAAAGCAAAGGAATAATGAAGGACCTGACCAGGGCTGGCAGCAACGCTGATGGTAGAGAGGACTATTTTCCCCTAAGGAATCCTAATTTTTATTCTAATAAGCATACAACATTATGTCAGTTGTACACCCGCTGTCTTTTTGAAATCAGTCGGACAAACTGAAGATAAAATACAACACCCTTCCCTAAATGACTACCCTAGGTTTGTATTCAGAGAAAGAAACCAAATCAGTCCCCACCCTGGCATTTTATATTAACAATTTGTATGTGCTTAATATTACTTCAATGTGACTTTCAAGTTCAATTTTTGATACCTGCATATAAAAACCCCTATTTTATTTAAAAACTAAACAGTGGTTTTCTTTAACAAAATAACTAATATCCCCTAGATCTAACTCTCCTGACATCAGTACTCCAGAGAAACTTCTGGAGTAATGAGGGACATGCACCTGGGGAGAAGAAACCTTGAGGGAAAGGTGAATTTTCCATTGTTGGAAAAGAAGTTAAACTCTTCAGATCTGTCCTGATGCTGTATGCAAATAATGGCACTGCATGAGAAGGAGAAATGCATGAAATTCAGAAGGAAGGATATATTTATACGGGCTCACGGGAGCTGCCCACACCAATGTGCACTTTGTTTTTCTCCCTGTCAAGTACAAGAAGTTACAAAATATTAGAACCTTAATTTTTAGTTCTAAATGTCTCCGTTGAACATACTCTTGGAAAAAGCATGGACATCACTTAATGGTTCAGTTTCCTGGGGGTCCCATTCTAAATACAGACATAATTATTGCTTTGATCCCAAGTCCATTGTGAAATAAAAGAAGAAAATACAACTTTTTCTTAGGAGTGAAGCACAGTACTAATTTAAGTTAAGATAAGACTCTTCTTCTTAAACCATGACTCAGATAACTAAAAACAAAGTCATTTACTAATAACATTCAATGTGTGCTTCCAAAAAAGATGCAAACCTCAGTCATCCTTGTGCTTTGAGTTCAAGGCTCAGGATATAAAACACACACAAACAAAATGTGAAGACAATGAATATTATAAAACTCTGGATACACACTGCAGACAGGGCTGACAAATCCAATGCACAGTGGAAAGTGTTCCTAGAATAACTTAAAAGATAAACAGAGATTTCAAGAAATCTGGATAGCAAGTGTGAACAATGAGAGAAATAGTCTATCTGCTGGGAGATTTTCCATTGCCCAAGTTGGTCATATGGAAATCATAGGGTCTCCTTCTAAATCCCTCCATTTCATCCTCCCTGACATCCAAAAAGATAAGCAGGAGAAGAGCGCTTTTATTTCCCAACTTTCTCACTGGTATTTTCATAAGCAATTTTGATGAAGGAAGATACATATTGTCAAACACTACAGAATGACAAAGATTCTCCTACACTACCCAAGACTTGTTCAAGGTTAGGCTTCATACAGTTTCTGTCAAGTCTAGGTTTCCACTTCTGCTATTGTACCTTCTAAATACAATTGAGTATTCAAAACAGATTTCATTGAGTTGTGTTTTTTGGGGGGGTGGGGGTGGGTTTGTTGTTGTTGTTGTTTACAAAATTACTTTGAATTTGAAATCAGTTTAGGATAGAATCTCTTCTGATTCCTAATTTGTCTTTCCTGTTTTTAGTTGGGAGCCACCCAGACATTGCCTAACACATGGTGTTTCAAATGAGATACGGTAACAATATAAAACTTAGAAGGAATTTTTCACTTGGAGCAAGGACATGGGGAAGAGTAGAGACCAGGAAAAAGAGGAAAGAAAGGCAGTTTTATCTGTCTTCTGGGGGGTATGTCAGAAATGTCCCAGGGCACACTTGGCCCTTCTCTCTTTTTTTCATTGTCCTGGCTCTTCCCACACTGGCTCCTTCTCCTCTCTAAATAGATTCAGCTCAGATGTCCCCTCCCCGGCGAGGCCTCTCGGACCACCCAGTGGAGTCTTCTCCCTGTTCCTTCATCCATCTGTAACTGCTACCTCTGAGTCCTCCAGAGTTCAGATCACTCATTTGTTACTTTTTAGCTCACTTGTTTCTTACTGACTTCTTTATTTGCTGAGTCCCTGGACTAAAATGGGATTTCCTTCAGGGCGGGATTTTACCTGTTTTATTCACCTCCATATTCTTGACACTCAAACAGTGTCTAATACCTATTAGCTGTTCCACATATGTTTGTTGAATGAAGACTGATAAGACTGTGTGCTTCCTCTAGAGATATCTGCTCAAGGTTTCCTACACTCACCTCCCTCAGGATGTCCTTTAACTACACAGCCTTTGCACTCCTGTCTCTTACCCATTTCTCCTGCTCCAGCTCAAATGCCATGATGGCCCTTCTCCCTATCCAACCCACCCCCATACACATCATCACATCCTTTCTCCTCTAAACTGTTGGACTCTTGATATCCCTGCTACTTCAATTGACAGCTCATAGCTCTGTGCCTCAGTTTCCTCATCTAAAAATGGGGGAAAACAGAGAAACAGAAAATCATTGCAGCTGCTGTCAGGAGCACATGGAATAATCTCTGTAGGACACTTGGAAGAGCCTGGGCATCAACAAATGCTAAATATTCATAATTATTCCCATATATTCGAACACTTAATCAGAATGCTACCTTTCATTTTAAAATCTCAAATATGTTTGTTTTCTGTTTCTTCTGCCTGTTCACACAGCATCTAGCATAGTATCACATGTACTTATTGGGTAATTCAACAAATAAACATTTGATTAAGCTCAATGAAGGAAAAAGGAAAGAGATATAATGAAGAAAGGTGACCAAGTAAGTGAGGTATTTTATTAGCTCAATTATATTTACCTTATATTCTTGAAATTCTGATGAGGAAAGCTCAGTGCTTAAAATTCAGTACTTTTGCCAATAAATTCAACTTAGATCTCTATTTATTCTCAGATACCACCTGCTTTCAAGTGAACAGTCTTCAAACTTGTCACAATCTTGGTCATTTTTCTAACCCTGAGGACTATTTTATCAGTATTGGCAAATAAACAACAGAAACACTGTCTTGTGTTTGACTTTACCTAAATGGTAATTCATAGATCTATTGGGTTGTTACCTGGACAAAAGAAAATAAAATCAAGAAACAATAAAGCAAGTGATACTCATCTCCATCTTACAGGAGTGTAAGTGAAATGTGCACGTGAAATTAATAAATACCAGGTAAAAAGGAGCCAATTCCACCAGCACACATTCATTGGGCTTAACAAGGCATCTGTCGTTGGCTTACCCTCTCTATCCTATAGGATTCCAACAAATTAAACTTCTCCAACTGCATTTTATTAGTGGTGATGTAATGTTGCTGTCGCTGGACCGCTGAGCTCAGCAGCAGCACTAGTTCTATGTTTCCTTTCCAAAGGATAGCTAAAGAAACATTCTTTTGACAAGTGTAATATGTTTGCTATGTTTTAGGAAATTTTTTTCACATTTTCCTCTATAGGTCAATGTATCATTCCAAGGTATCATTCCACTGATTTATGTGGGGCCAGGTGCAAATGTTGGTAAAAAGCACAATGTTCAAAGTAGACCAGACTAGTCTAAAGGAGGCTCATGGATCTGATGTTCTGGAAAAGAAATTTTCACCTCCTGTGTGTACGGAGTTTGATCTACCATTCAGGCAGTATTTCATTGGTTGATTGATTTAAAATATGGGAAGGTTGCACCTTCTTCTTCTTCTTAACTTGTAAATGGATAATGTATTCAACTGATACAAAGGATAATTCTTAGACAAGTCCTTTAAAAAATTAGCCCATAATATACATAATTCTGTAACTTTATTCTCCTGACAACATATCACAGAGATCCTTTGAGGTCAATAGCTAAACTCTGGTGCATTATTTTTAATACCAACAAAAAATATACAATATGGGTATATTATAATTTTTCAATCAGTCTGTTGATGGATAATCAGATTGTTTTTAGCTTTATTTTTTACTTACAAGATGGAAATTAATATTTTTGTATATATGCCTTTACATATGACCACCTTGGGTTCTATAGTTTCCAAAATATAAGACCAATGGATCAAAAGATACATAATATATTGATCTGCATATAGCTCTATATATTGACATTCCTAGAGAGATGTCTAGATACGGTCATAGTATTTACTTAGCTTTTTTAAAAATTTCATCAGTCTTGATTTCCTGATGGAAACTGTTTTTTTAACACTCAAAAATAACAAAAAATCATGCCTTGCCTTACTCAGAAAACTTCAACCCAGAAATGAAATATGTCCCAAATCAAATACTTTTTAATTTTTACCATGTTATATCAGGGATAATTTTCTATATTTTTTCAGCATCCCATCTTCTGACTTTTTTTCCCCCTCAAACTTATGACAGAATAGCGTGTGAGTTTTGTCCACCACAAAAATGACCACATTTGCAGGCTCAGTAGAACAAAGCATTTAGTAATATCAGTAGAACAAAGCTTCATTAATCAACTTTCTATTTAGATCATTTACAAAGACTCATTTGTTCCTGAAATTTTACAAGCCAAATCCACTATTTTCTTTGCTTATTTTCAAATATTAGTCTAGATATTGAGCCAGCACAATTTTTTCAATAAATGCTAAAATGCACAGTACACATCATGGCCTGTTCTGAAATAAAGGTGAGAAAGTTTTTTCTACTTTTTGATTCTGAGCCAATGGTTTATTGGCCAGTCCCTCAAGTGAAGTTGTTGGACTTGTATAGACAGAAAAATGTGTCCAATTGACACATAATATTTTTTTAAAGATTTTTTATTTATTTATTTGAGACAGAGAGAATGAGAGACAGAGAGCATGAGAGGGAAGAGGGTCAGAGGGAGAAGCAGACTCCCTGCCGAGCAGGGAGCCTGATGCGGGACTCGATCCGGGACTCCAGGATCATGACCTGAGCCGAAGGCAGTCGCTTAACCAACTGAGCCACCCAGGCGCCCGACACATAATATTTTTTAATAAGAAGAAAAAAAGAGAAAAAATCCTGGGATCTAAAAAAAAAATTCCTTTTTAATTCATCAACCATGAAATATATTATTTCATTTAATTTATAACAATCGATAAGTATTTATAGAAGAGGAAACCGAGGGTCAGAGAGGTTAAGTAACTTGCTCAATGCCTCAGAGCAAATAAGTATTTCTCCATTGCTCCATTTTCCTTCTGATTTTGAGACCACACTCTATACACGAATACATCCCCAGTACCCTATTTAACATTGATCACGCATTTTTGCCCCAGTCTTTTATCCTCTCATAGTTTTAAGTTACATACCAGTTAGAACCAGCTACCAATGATGGTATAGACCTGAAGGTAAAGTTTCAACTGGCTACAATATTTCTACATAACTGGAGGGGAATTTTGACTTAACATGAATGAAGGCCTCTGGTCTACTCTTGGAACATGAGGGAGGATATTTTGGGGCCCAGTGGGTTGGTCCCCCTTTTAAGGTTGACCTTTCTCCCAGAAGCTGTGCTGGTTGGTGACAGGACTACCTTCCATGGAGCACTTTTCAGCCTCAGACCTCATGCTCCTGTTACTGAAGATATTTTCTACCCTAGCATCTTAAAGCTATTCCGTAAAAATGAAATAAATCTCATACGACCTGCTGGATGAACATTTTTCTCCCCTTCTGTTTCTTTAACTCTAAGGCTTATTGGGGAAGCTAATGCCATTTTTCTTTGAGGTTTTGAAAAGGCACATTGGAAAGTACTTCAAATCTTTACTGCTTAATAAGCTGATCATAGGGTGGGGGAGGAGGTATAATAGTTCCATCCTTATTGTATTACATTAGGATTCTACCTGATAATTCTAGTAATTTTTTCACTGATATTTCTAGTAATTTTTCAACAATGGAAAATTTAAGCGAGATTCACATCATCTTAAGAGACACAACAACACATTCTCACCCTTGGACTGTCATGAGATACACAGCCTTTTGCAGTTTAGTATGTAAAACTGTAGAGAGGGGTTTTCCCCCCTTAACATGGTGGCTTACTATAATGCCATTGTGTATGTAATTCTTTGACTTGACTAATGGTGTTTCTTCTAGCATTAGGTATTTTTAAAAGTATTGACATATATGAAAATATTGCCTTACTTTTTTTTTACTAATGTATAGCATACATTTTACTGGATTTTTATATGACCATAGTTTTACTGTTTTTAAAAATTAATACAGGAAGAGGCCTAGCTTGGAGGAGTTTGGATGAAAATCTACTGGGAGTGGAGGGTTGGAGGTAGAAACTCTCTGTAAATGGTAAGAGAATCTTTTTCTCAACTCTTCTATTGTCACTCAAGTTTTCAGGGAGGAAATAAAATATCACACAGAACCTGTAGTTCTTGCAGGTTGATGTTAAGTTTGAACCCTCCTTGCTGGTCCCTCCACCAGCGTGGCAACCCTTCTTTGACAAGAACTTCCATTAACCAAGCTCCGAAGGAACCAACCTGGGGCACCTGAAGCTGGTGCCATATGTCAGGGCGCCAGGCTGAAGGGAGCGGGGCGGCACAGAAGTGCTTCGAGGGGCTTCTCGTCCTGGGAGACTGTTCTATGCACACAAGCTCTTATAGAAGTCGCTTGTACCCAGCGAAACGCATCCCCACACCTGCATGCACAGAATAACGAGTGCACACCCACACACCCCAAGTTCAGAAAGCAGGGCACATGGACATCCCCTTGGCCCCATGACTCGCCTGCTCTGGAGCACCTTCTGCAGAGCAGGCAAGCGCTTCCCTTCTTTATTCAAATCTTCCAAGTTGCTGGGACTGGGTGACAGTGGGCAGCGACTGAGCCTTCCCTGTGTTGCCCTGGGACAGGCAGGACCCTAAGGCACTCCGGCATGTCCCAGAGATGCGCAAGCATCTCGCGCTTCTTGGAAGCTCCGGGCGAGGACAAAGAGGGTCCGGATCCGAGTAAAGAATGGGCGGACTGCGGGGGAGATGAGCTCTGGGGCTGCTGGCGAGTGCCATAGGGAACAGTGCCCAGGGACTCCGCGCGCCCTCCCTTTCCCGGGGTGCGCTCACCATTTGTAGCCTCTCCCGCGCTTGAACTTGAGGGTGAGCCCAGTCTCCAGAAAAAGCAAGAGGTTGAGCAGCGCGAGCAGCCAGTACCGCGGCTCCTTCTTCACCTCGGTCACTCGCCAGACCCCAATCAGAGAGTGCAGCACGAACAGCAGCCGGGTGGCCAGGGCGTTGAGCAGGACCAGTCCCTCCATGCCGGCCCGCGCGCTCTGCCCGCCGCCCCCCGCCCCCCGCCTGCGCCCCGCGGGCCCCCTCGGGAGCCCCGGAGCCCGCCCGTGGGCGGGAACGTGACAGCCCGAGACCCGCTGCTGCTGCCGTCCCTCCTCAGCCTCCCGAGCCCGGGAGAACAGGAGACAGCGGCTCGCCCCTCCCCCAGACTTCCTGACAACTCTCCCAGAGGCGAGAATCTAAACCCAACCTGTCTAGACTGCTGGGCTTTCCAGGGAGTCTGGGGCTGCGCCTCCGGGGGCTCCAGGGCGTTATTCCCCTGCGCTGCCCACTTCCCTCTCAATTCCGGGAGCCAGGCTCCATCCCTGCAATCTACCCCATCCCATCCCCGCAGGATGTCCTCCAAAACTTCCCGACTCCGAGGGATGGGGTGGAGTGAGGGTCGAGGTGCTACATAGCCTGAAAGGGGGGAGGAGGACGCATCTGTGGCATCTCCTCCCTGGCTTTTCCCCCGAAGTAGTTTAATTCACTCACACTTCTTACGGGAACAAGCTGTCATAGTGACTCTAAGCTGGAACGGAGGAGGGCCAAAGAATCCGCTGTCCAAGCAGTTTTAGAAACGCTGTTCCTGCGCAGTGTGAAGAATGAAAACTTCACAGGACTAGAGGAAATCCGATGGGGCTTACTGAGAGCGGTCCCTGCGCCTCATTAAGCGAGGGGGTAGCCCCGGTCACTTCCACTCTTTGGTCATGGGGTTATCAAAGCAAAGGGATGTTCTTTATGATGTCGTCCCTACTCTCAACCCCCCCGCCCCCCCACAAGCATTTCATGAGGTGAAAAAATCCAGTTGCTTAGAAGCTCAGTTATTTCTGATACTGTTATCAGGAAGGTTTCTTTTTCCCTGTGGGTGTGCATTCTTCCATATCTTAAAGGAACCCGAGCAGTGATTTCCTGGGACAGCTTACCATAGTGCTTTTCCTTGTGGGGTGATGGCATAGTGACCAGTGACCTCACACTGTTCAGTGATACTCAAGAGCACAGTGCACCAGTGCAATGGGGGAGGCAGGGTGGTGTGGACTTTGGAGCCTAGAGCCAGGCCAGCTGGCTGCCTTGGAGTCTTGGCTCAGCCACTTAGTAGTGCTATAAACTTTGTACCTCAGTTTCCTCATCTGTATAGGGGGTACTAAGCCTATTAACTCACAGGGCCATTGTGAAGATCAAATGAGTTAATCCGTATAAAGCACCTGGCAGTAATAAGTACTTGGTAAACACTGGCGATTATTGCCTGGACCAAGAAAGTTAGTTCCGGGGAACCACTCTTTGATGATCTGAGACAAATAATACTAGGAATGGAGCAGACAAACATGACACTCATAAGACCTGTCAAACCCTCTGGCTGAACACCACCAGGAACACATCTGTTGCTGAACAAGTTGGGTTTTCTGGTCTTTTAGGGAGAAAGAGCACATTCCAGAGAGAACTGTGGGCATCTCAGGAAGAAGGCATAAATTAGAAGGATTAGAGAGGCCTTACTAGAAATGATATGGGCTTGTTAACACATCAAAGGTGATTTAAGGTGGCCTAAGAAAGTTGGGCTTCACTTTAATTGGATAATCTCAGGAAGTGGGGTTAATTTGTGATGGGGTGTCTTAACAAAGCTTATTTAGATAGGGGACTATTAGGGCAGTTAGGGCAATGTTCATGTTTTGTCTGAGTTCAGACATAATTACAGAGTGATCTTGTATTTATTTAAAAGATTTTATTTATTTATTTGAGAGAGAGAATGAGATAGAGAGAGCATGAGAGGGGGGAGGGTCAGAGGGAGAAGCAGACTCCCTGCTGAGCAGGGAGCCTGATGAGGGACTTGATTCTGGGACTCTAGGATCATGACCTGAGCCGAAGGCAGTCACTTAACCAACTGAGCCACCCAGGTGCCAGAGAGTGATCCTATTTTTGTCTTGATCCATCAGGCTCACAGAATGGCTTTGCTTGATGTTCATGCTCTGTGAAAGTTTTGCGTTCAACAGAAGAATGGCAAGGCCTGGCTGCGGGGCAGACCAGTTGCCTGCTGTCAGGGCTTGCTTCCCTCTTTCTCAGGCTTCCTAGGAAGGGCTCCGGGAGAAGGGCTTAACAAGAAAGAAAGGAGGTCAGTCTACAGCTTCTAAACATCTTTGTTGCTCTCTGTTTTGAAGGTTTAGGTTTAGTATAGGTTTCATTACCTCTGGGTCTGAAAAACAAAATCGTCATTAAATAGAACTTTAAGGTTATTTAAAAAAAAAAATTCTCCTAAGCTCATTTTAGAAGACTGGAGGTTAAGGTGCCTGGGTGGCTCAGTCAGCGGAGCATCCAACTCTTGGTTTCGGCTCAGGTCATGATCTCAGGGTCATGATCTCAGGGTCATGAGACTGAGCCCTGCCTCAGGCTCTGCACTCAGCGCATAGCGGGCTTAAGATCCTCTCTCTCCCTCTGTCCCTCCCACCCCTGCTCATGTGCTCTCTCTCTAAAATAAATATATCTATATAAAAAAAAAAAAAGACTGGAGGCTTCGAGAACTATCTTGAGATCTCCAATCCAATAGAGCAGCAAGCTTTAAAAAGAAAAAACTAAGCAGTTTTTTTTTTTTTAAACTACTCTTCTTAAAAAAGCAATTTCAGCCTCATGCACCTAGTTCTTGTGGCATAGGGTGGGGTTGCACAAAGTGGAGCTCACCCTATTGTCCCAGGGGACAGCAGTCACCATGCCTCTCTTGCCTTTTGAATGCAAAGTGAAATTGTTGTCAGGGCTTTCTTTCAGTTAGAGTGATTTTGGTTGCATGGAAGAGTCTGTCTCAAGCTAACTCAAGTAAAAGGAGTAGTTATTGGAAAGGTACATATGGTCTTACAAGGAGATGGGACCCCTTGGAAATCAAGCACAGAAAGTACCATAAAGCCTTGGGCAACTGGAATTGTAGGACAGCTGTGGACTTGAGTGGGATCTCCTGGTTGCAGTTTGTAGGGATCTCACAGTTGCAGTTTGTAGACCTTTTTACAGCAGCTCTCTAACCCTGTCCACTTCCAGGCAAATCTTTCCACGTTCTGAGTTCAAATTCCTGAGAAAAGGAATTCACTGAACTTTTTCAACTCTAGTTACCAGGTCACACCATGGACCAGTGAGTAGGCTATTGAAAGAGTGTAATCCAGTCATTGGCCATCCCTAAGCAAAGACCAACATTGATGCTGCTTTCATCATCTTTCAACCTTGTGTTTTGGGTGGGGCAGTTTGAGCAGGGCAGGAAGGGTCACAGTAGGCACATTGACTGATGCATCTAGGACCATTCACCCCTCGGCTGATATGCACACATCTTATGCCTACAGTGCTAGAGATGTCCCTGTCTGAAACTACTTAAACATTGTACATGCAGTTATGGGCTCACCTATGGCCTCCCAACAGCAATGCAATCCAAAATCACATCTGCATCCCGAGGCCACCAAAGCTGCAGTGGATCTCAAAAGCCACAGCTTCCTAGTAATTTTCATTCCTCCTTTGGTTCCATTTTGATCCTATTCAGACATCATTCTTTTAAATTATTTATTTATTTATTATTTATTTATTTGAGAGAGAAAGAGAGTGTGTGTGTGCACAAGTGGGGGAGGGGCTGAGTGCAGAGCCCAGCATGGCACTCTATCGCATGACCCTGAGATCATGACCTGAACCAAAACCAAGAGTTAGAAGCTCAACGGACTGAGCTACCCAGGCGCCCCCAGACATCATTCTTATACATACACACACACATACATATATATGTGTGTGTGTGTGTATAATATGATGTATGGTAAAAATAATACACTATAGGAAAGTATACTTCTACTTCCCAGAGATAAATTAACACCTTCCATTTGTATTTATCCCGGTAGTTAAAATTATATTTTTTAAAATATACCTTACGTTTCTCCATTTCTTAATTTGCCAACTTACAAAATTGTTGACTTCTCGGTTTGAAAGCTGGGGAATCCAATACTTCCACAGTATTTTCTTTCTTCCGCACTCCACCTCTACTACCCAAATTTTGTTAATGATGATGTTGTCCATAACAACAACACTCTGTTCTCTACATATAATTAGGTATACTATGATTATGCTAAAAATTGAAAATGAACAAAAAATATTTAAAATATGTAATTATTATTCAATGTATTTTTCATATGCAATGTATGTTTCCCCTGAACTTTGAAGACATCCATTA
Source organism: Mirounga leonina (assembly GCF_011800145.1). Taxonomy (NCBI): domain Eukaryota; kingdom Metazoa; phylum Chordata; class Mammalia; order Carnivora; family Phocidae; genus Mirounga; species Mirounga leonina. Next base: position 3,363,041 of record NW_023270237.1, read on the forward strand.
TCTTCTGGAATCCAGTTTTACTGATAGGAAGTCTCATGACCTCTCACTGTCTTCTTTTTATAGATAAGTACTTTTTTAATCTCTGGACTTTTTAAGGATATTTTCAAACCTTGGAAGGCTTATCTTTTGAATATGCATACATATTGGACTTTTTCCATATACTCTACCCCAACAGTAGTCATGTGTCTCTATGTGGGGAAGTTAAATCTTCTGTTATTTATTTGATAATTTCTTCTCTATTGTTTCTGTTTTCTCCTTCTGGAATGCCTTATATTCTCCATCTTTGTCTTTTTGATCTATGTTCTAGGAGAGTTTCCTAACCTTATCTTCTTGATGTCTAACTTAATCTTCAGATGATTTTATTTTATTGTTTAACTCTATCAATGATTCTTTTGGCCAATTTATTTTGTAACAAGCCTTTCTTATTAACTGATTAATTAATTGGTATCTCATTTTTTTTTACTGCAGCTTGTTCTTATTTGATAGATGCAATAGCTTTTAAAATTCCTCTAAGAATATTGTAACTTTTAATTTTGTCTTTCTTGAATTATTTTTGCTTTTATGACTCATCAATTGCTCAGTTTATTCCATTCTTTCATTTTCAGGGTTTTATAATCTGGTGATCCTCAAATAATCAAATGATCCCTTGTTGTCCATTTATATTTGCAAATAATGAATAGGCTGGCCAGAAGAACATAGTTGATATAGGTGTTCTGAGTTGCTGTCTACTGAATGGGAGAGTTGGTTATGGTGCTAAGGACTAGGGCAGGGTACTCTTGTCAGGTCAGCTTCCCTTTGGGATTCAGTTAGGGGAAACAAGCTGTGGTGTCAAGGTAAGGAAGGTTCCTCCGACAGCTAGTGCTTAGTGCACTTCATTCTGTCCTTGGTAGAGCTTCCTTGGTTTATCTTCTCTACTTCATCACCCAGCCCTGGCTGTTGTGCATATCTGAATCCACCCCCCTCCCCCAGGGATGCTCTGATTCTCTTTATACTTTTACTAGGACTTTCACCCCACGCCCATCTGTCTCTAAAGAACAGCTCTCAGATTTAGCTGGAAATCATTGATGACTCTGAGTAAGGAAGCGGAGAAGATCTTCAAGCATTTCTGCTGTCCCGAATACAATTATTTCACAGAAACCTTGAGCACTACTTTTCTTTGCTCTTGCAGGTATGACTTCAGCTTCTTGGGGGCTCTCACAGAAGAACCATGCTCACCTCTGCAAGCTACGGCTATTTTCTTCTGCTCTGGTTTCACCATGGACCCCAATCCTGTCTGTCCAATGCTATATTCCTGGAAGTCCTCAACATTCCAGGTCCACCCCTTCATACTTCCTAGTACTGGTTTTGTTGTATACTCTTTGGTTTTAAAAATTATTTTTATCATTTCAAAGGTGAAGTCTTAGTTTCTAGGCCAAAATTTGAATCGGAAAACTCACAGATTTCTTTGCTGTTGTGAAACATGTGGATTAAATAGGAAGAGCAACTGCAACTGTTGCACATTATATATGATAGTGGAAGAAAGCAGCAATTAAGTTAGCAATAACAGTAATGTTTACTTTTCTTTTTAAAAAGTAAGTAAATTTCAGTGGAGTGATTAATTTTCAGATACTACCAAAGCTAGCAAGGAAGAGAAATCTAAAGTGCAGGTAAAGGACCTGGAGAGAGGTTGCCTTCTTCAAATTGCCTTCTTGGGCCCTGGCTTCACTTCCTAAGTGATGTGACTGTAGATCGCAAATTCCTTAATCTCCTTGAGCCTTGGTTTCTCATCTATAAAGTAAGAAAGATAGTATCTTTGTGTCTATTGTAAGGATTAAATTGGTTGATATTTCAAAAGTGCTTATAAAAATGCCTGAAATATAGCAGGCACTCAGTAAATATTTGTTGTATAAATAACTGAAGATATGAGTGAGGGTTGAATGAATAACATCTGAAAACAGAAATGTGTTATTCCCCAGCTGGTACCATAGCTGAGTCGTCTTCTAAGGCCAACTGCTTGTAAATAATAGGGGAAGTTATAAAGCCAGTAAATGTCATTGGTCTGAGCTCAAGGCCTCATTCCCAGAGGAGATCCTGAAGAGATCACAGATAAGTAGAGACACCACAGTGTGAGACTCATCTCCCAGGAGTGCTGAGTAGTTATGAGTAGTTAGGATTTTAACTTTGGAGTCATACGGCTTGGGTTTGAATCACAGCTCCTGTTATGGACTGAATTATGTTCCCCCCAAACCCACACATTAAATCCTAACTTCTAGTGCCTCAGCATGTAACCAGATTTTAAGATAAGGTCTTTAAAGAGACGATTAAATAAAAATGCAGCCATTAAGCTGAGTCCTAATCCAGTTTGACTAGTGTCTTTCTTTTTTTTTTTTTTAAAGATTTTATTTATTTATTTGACAGAGAGAGAGAGACACAGCGAGAGAGGGAACACAAGCAGGGGGAGTGGGAGAGGGAGAAGCTGGCTTCCTGCTGAGCAGGGAACCCAATGCGGGCTCAATCCCAGGACCCTGGGATCATGACCTGAGCCGAAGGCAGACGCTGAATGACTGAGCCACCCAGGCGCCCCTAGTGTCTTTCTAAAAAGAAGAAATTTGGGCACACAGAGAGACACCAGGGATGCAAAAGCACAGAAGAAAGACATGTGAAGACACAGAAAGAAGGCCACCATCTGCAAGACAAGGAGGGAAGCTTCAGAAGAAACCAAACCGGCCAACACCTTGATCTTGGACTTTCTGTGATCCAGGCTGTGAGAAAGTAAATGTCTATCATTTCAGCCACCCCATCTGTGCTGCTTTGTTACAGTAGCCCAAGCAAACTAAATGCTTCAAGCATATGATCTCAGTAAATGTGGGTAGGTTTCTCTTTCTCTCAGAGCCTCAGTTAACTCATTGGCAGAATGAGGATATTAGCAAGACTTAATCCATAGATTTTGAGGATAAAATGAGATTCACATTTAGCACAGAGCCTGCTTCATAGTAAGAGCTAAATATGTTAGCTATTATTATTATTATTGCTATAGTTATAAACAGTGATAATTATTATTGTTGTTATTAGTGTCTTCAGACGGTACAGTTATCAGGTGCCCTCCCTATATGGTTGAAAAGTGAGTGACATGGTTACACACCCAAAATGTTGCATCTTTTTTGTAATTACAAGCCTATTTTACAGATGAGAAAACAACCTTCTTTTGAATGATATTTGGGGTCTGGTAAGAAGTCCTGAATATTTAATAAAATAAAGTATGACTATAAAAAAACAAAATAATCAGTTTGAAAAAGAAAGTTTATCCAAAACAGGAATTTAAATCACGATGCTTAGTTCATGTAGTTTGTGTACATGGTTGGTTAAATGGATATTTTGATCCATCTTGAATTTGTTCAAAGAAGCCTAGGGTTATAGCTATAGTTTGAAGATACTACATATCATTTAATCATGAAAATTCTTTTTTTTTGATGTGTAGTTGACATACAATATTATATTAGTTTTAGGTGTACAACATAGTGGTTCAACAATTATATACATTACTTGCTGCTCAGCACGATCAGTGTAGTCCCCATCTGTCACCATACAGTTATTACAATATTATTGATAATTTCCCCTAAGCTGTACTTTCCATTCCAATGACTTATTTATTCTATAACTGGAATTTTCTTCCTCTTTACCCACTTTACCTCTCTCACCCATCTCTCTATACCGCTCCCTCTGGCAGGCACTAGTTTTTTCTCTTTAATGGTGAGTCTATTTCTACTTTTTGTGTTGGTTCATTTGTTTTGTTTCTTAGATTCTACATGTAAGTGAAATCATATGGTATTTTTTTTCCCTGTCTGATTTATTTTACTTAGCATAGTATCTTGTAGATCCATCCATGTTGTTGCGAATGACAAAAATTTTGTTTCTTTTTTATGGCTGAGTAATATTCCATTGTGCTGATATACCGCATCTTTTTTATGCATTTACTTATTGGTGGACAGTTAGGTTGCTTCCATATTTTAGCTATTGTAAATGATGTTGCTATAAACGTAGAGGAGCATATATCTTCTTGATTTACTGTTTTTGTTTTCTTTGGTAAATACCCAGAAGTGGAATTACTGGGTCATATTAATCATGAAAATTCTTAACCACAGGAGCACTAAAATGAATTTACACTGGAAAGCATTGTAAGAAGTTGCTTCCTATAAATGCTTCTTTTAGGTATGCTTTAGAAGTGGTTAGGGTGCTAAGAAGAGATTAGTGGGGTAGTAGTCATAATGCCTTGGTTCTAGCTCTGTTTCAGGATCTTCCTTTAAAAAATGGAGCCTAAGGGGCCAGCCTTGTACACTCCATGATCCTTAAAAGAATCACATGAGGTAATGACTATGAAAATGCTCTGTGAAAATACATCGAGGTCAAGATTAACATACTAGTGCTGAGTCGTGTCCATAGTATGTACCCTTGATATGATGTGATGAGAATGGTACTTTATCTCTGTGGTCTTCCTCCCCCAAACCTATAACCCTAATCTAACCCTGAGACAAACCTAAATCAAGGGACATTCTACAGGATACCCTACTAGTACTTCTCAAAACTCTCAAGGTTATGAAAAACAGGCAAAAGACTAAGAAACTCTCACAGACCAGAGGAAATTAAACAGACATGATGATTAAGTGTATTGTGGTATCTTGGATGGGATCCTGGAACACAAAAAGGATATTAGCGGGAAAACAAGTGAAATCCAAATAAGATCTACAGTCGTTGGTAGTAATATACTGATGTTGTGTCTACAATTGTGACTGATATAATGCAATGATGTGAGAAGAAGGAAAACTGGGTGGGGCATTAGGGGAACTCTTTGAATTATCTTTACAAATTTTATGTAAATCTAAAACTATGATAAAATTAAAAAGTTTATTTTAAAATGCATATAATATTTTATTTGGTTATTTCATTTTACTTGAAAGTAGCTTAAAAATTCAAAGACTCACTTTAAAAATGAGAAAGGAATTAATGTGATATTGTGAGAATACTTGTAGAATAGCAGAGTCAGTTATTCATTTGCTGTCTCCCTTGAATAGAGTCTTTGCTTTATTATCATAGTCATCCACAAAATTATCTCAGTGCTGAAGAGACCACAGAGTTTGTCATCCTCCTCACTTTGCAAACTGAGGCCCAGAATGGGCAGGTGACTTGTCCAAAGTCACAATTCATTTAGTTTTTGGCAGTGCTAAGAATGTGAAAGAAAAGATTTTTTTTTAACTTGCATGAGAGTACTAAAAAAGTACATATATATATGTGTGTGTGTGTGCAGAAATATGTACATACACATAATATGTATTATATATTGTATTATGTATATAATCTTTCTTTTAACAGAAATAAGATGTAAAAGCATAATACAGTTTCCTTAGTGGGTCTGTTAGTCTGCTGGCTTGTTTTTTTTTTTTTTTTTTTTCGGTCTAGACCAAGAAGGAAATACATCCAGCTCAGTTAAGGAAGGAAGTTTGAGAACAAAAACAAATAAAACTGTGTCCCTTTTATGTGACAGGCCTGTATGAGGCATTGAGGATTTAAAGGGGTACAGATCTGGTCTCTAATCTTGAGGACCTCACAGCCTGGTCTAAGAAGCAAACACCTAAGCAGCTTTCCACTAGAACATCCCAAGCACAGGGGCAGACAAAAGCACTGAGGAAACTCTGAGGGGAGGCATCTGACCCAACTACAGGACCAGCTTTAAAGAACACTCATGGAAGAGTGACCACTGGAGATGTCTTAGAAGATGAGTGAAGAGTTGGCCAAATGAAGAGAGAGCAGGAAGGGATTCCAGGCAGAAGGGACTTGTCCTTTGAGATTGCAAGGAAGGAAGGGTGTGAGTTTAGATAAAGCAGGATCTGAAGGGCTACCGGAAGTCGGCTGAGATCAGGCCTGAGGATACCAATCATCACAGTGAAGTAGGATATGAAGCCATATGCTGATAGTGAGGGGTGGGCATTGGGTGGGCAATTTGGTGAGAGAAGTAAAGATTTGGAGCTGTGTCTGAGGGAAAAGAGTAAAATGTAAGCAAAAGTAAATGGGAAGGGCTAATGAACAATTCTGAGCTGGCATTAGTACAAACATATGGGAATATGCAATTTCCTCTGGCAACGTTCAGCTGTCCAAGTGTAGAGAAAGTACAGAGGAAGTGGACTGTAGCATTCATTTTGGGTTCAGTATTCCCAGGCAGGGCCAGCAGAGTATAGGGATCTAAGGGAACCAAGAATGGCTGATCTCATCTGTTCAGACATCAGCTATAAAGCCAGGGTGGGCAGGGCAAAAAGGGAAATTGAGGAAGTCAACAGACTAGAAGAAAATCAAGGTAGCAGGACATATGATGTCTCTATAGGGATAAGGGAAAGTAAAAATCCCTTAAAACTAAATTTGGTAGAAGACTAATTCCACATGTGGAGTTCCTGAGTAAATCAAATGAGATGCCCAGATGGTTGAGAGAGGCAACGGACATTCAACCCAGGTGACACTGACTTCAACAGAGGATGACACTTACCAGATGGTAAAAACTCGGTAGGGTGCCAGGAGAACGCACCCCGGGTGTTGGGGTTGTCAGGGCTGCAGAATGGCAAAGCAGTAAGGAATGGAAACGCAGCAAGGAGAGGACATGGGTAGAGATGCCTTCTATTTAGGGACCAAGGATCACAGAAATGGGAGGAATGGCTAGAATAGATTGCTTCTAATACAGCCAGGAGGGAATCAGTTCATGTTGAAGTCATGGGCTTTGGGATCAGGCCAACCCACCTGTGTAACTACAAGCAAGTCCATTAACTCCCTAAGCCTCCCTTTCCTCACTTGTAAGAGCTCTGCTCTAAGCTCTGTCGTGGCCCTAAAGAAGGCCGAGCACCCATACCTCAGTACATGGGAGATACATAATAAGTGAGAGCCAGTGGGTTTTTTCTCCATTTGACTGTGGCTGGGAGTCCTGGGGGGCTGGCCTGTATGAGTGAGGCCTGCACAGGGTGGACAGAGAGCCCTAGCTGCTCCCCTGGTCTCAGGCAGGCAGAGTAGCAGTGACAGGTTCTGATAGGACTGAAGACTCTGCTTTTAAAACCAGTAGCAAGAAAGAGTTCAATATTGAAGCCTATTTTGAGATACAAAACATGGGAGAGGCCAACATCCCAAATCACTTCTGCAGATATGTATTCTAAAAACAATTCCCATTGGGGTGCCGAATGTTCTCCAAAGGGCTAATCTGTTGTCCATAGGTAGGGAGGAGGCACAGACACAGCAGAAAATAAAGAGAAGGGAAAGAAGTTGAATTGAGGAAGGCGCAGGAACAAAGAGATGAGAAAAACCTGTAGAGAGGCAACATTGTCAGTGAACTCAATCGAATTCCATGGCTCTGGGTTCAGGTTGTGTTTATAAGGAAAGGGCCATTCACAAGATCCATGGGGTCTTTAATTCTCATTGTATATAACATGTTGGTTATATTTATAAAATAGAATCATAGCTACATCTGGAATCTTTACACAGAAATTAAGGTTGACGTATGTGCCAAATTGATTTATATTCCCTGATAAGATGGTAAAGTAAAGATTTATTTTACTTAGCACTCTTACAGCTTGGATTATTATTCATACTTTATTTTGCAAATTGGTGGTAACCCAACTGCAGCCAAATCAAGACTTCACATGCCAAGTTTTGGTCTGAAAAAGTTTTTGCATCCAATATATATTTGGCCACAAAAATAAGGAGATCAAATAATAGAAGAGAAAAGAAAATGCTTTAAGTACTCTGGAGGTCAAAAACATGTGAATGGGGTTCTCATGGAGTGTGGCTAGCTAACATCTGGTAATCACTAATGCATTTCACTGTCCGTTTGTAAGTTTTCCCCCAATGTTTAATATCAATAGCTATACAGGAATGTAGTGACTTGCACAAAGAATAAAATTTATAGATATCAAGGACAAAGCCAGAACATTACTCTGTTCTTGGCATCCATCCTTCCTGGGCAAGGACTTCATATTTTCTTTCTGTTGAAGCTATGTTTAATAAAGCTCTGTGATTGGTTAGATTTCGATTGAGCTGAACATGTTTTGTTTTGTTTCTTTTCTATGACTCAGTGACAAAAGAAACATAAAACCTTCTGCATACTTTAATCACAGACCTCAGGTTTCTTCTATGTAATCTGAAGAAGAACTGAGAAAATATCCCCAGAAGAACTGTTGTACCTATGGGGGGGGGGAGGGAGGGTAAGAAAGGGATGGTGAGGAAGGTGGATAATTTAGCTTATTTTCTTCTTTTGGCACGCAATCTGTTTGATTTCTTGCTCCCTTTCAAATAACTCTCTTCTGCAAAGACAACTCCCATTTGTAAGGAAATTTGCAGATGAGAGCAGACATGTCTGTATTTCCTTCCACAAGGGTTAAAAAGGCTGAGCGATATGTGGCAAAGCAGATGAAAAATTTATGATTCTTATTGCTAAATGCAGTCAGTAGCTGAGATTAGATATATGTTCCCCACCTCATCCACAGATCCATATTGCCTTACATAAATTAACAGTAATCTACACATTCCTTTGACAGAACAGGCTGGCCCACAGAATTGATGGATTAGTAATTAACTCAGAGATGACAACAAGGTATCAACTTGTGTGCCTACTCAGGTCCACTGGTAGAGGTTGCCAGGAATAGGAGGCATTAGAAGAATCCTAAAGCTCTTCATAAAACTCCATCAGAAAGTGCCTAGGTGGTAGGTTTGGGATGTCTGCCAAGGGAGTGGGCAGAGAGAGTAGCAGCCCACGAGCTACCCAGTTACTGTCCCTGGCTTAACCAGGAGAGTTTGTCATAACAAGATCTGTTTCCCAAGGTTGGGAATTTTTATTTTAAGATCAACCCACAGTAACAAATGCATATGTGTATTATGTAGTAATAGTAATAAATCCAATCATATGATGATGCTTTCCATCTTCAGAATAACTTTCATATGTATCATCTCATGAGATTCTAAAGTGATTTCATGAGATAGGAAGGGGATGTATTTGTATTCCCATTTCCAAATGAGGAACTTCAGAAAAGATAAGCAATTCATGCTAGGTCATGCAGCTGGCAAGTTAGAGAATTTAGGAAATATTTTGTAGTCATTCGAATATTTTGCAATCACTCAAATTTCTGACTCAAATTAGAAGTCAGAAAACTATAGGATTTTCTGATTCCTAAATTGTGCAACAACAAACTGTAAAGTTGACTACATAGGAGACATTTACAATAAATGTGTGTATACATGATTAAGTGACAAGTCAGAGATAGCTGACCTTTGAAAGGTATGGATGATTGTATTAGTCAAGTCCAGAAAAAATATATAGAGAGATTTACTATAAACAATTGGTCCATGAGATTATGGAGTCTGGGAAGACAAAAATCTGTAGAGTCCACGTCCCAGTTGGAGTCTGAAGAAGGGCAGGCTGCTATAGAACCAGGAAGAACAGATGTCCCAGTTTGAAGGCCATGAAGCAAGAGAATTCACTCTTACTTGGGGGAGGGCCAGCCTTTTGTTCTATGCAGGCCTTCAGCTGATTGGATAAGGCTCACCCATGTTATGGAGAGCAATCTGCTTTACTCAGTCTACCAATTTAAATGTTAATCTCATTCAAAAATACCCTTACAGAAAAACCCAGAATAATGTTTGACTGAATATCTGGACCCATTCAAGTGGACACATAAAATTGATCATCACCAGTCTACCCCTTGTCAACTTGTCACCCATACACTTCTCCCTAAACTGTACTTAATCTCAAAATAAAGCAAATAGCAAGATCACCGACATGATACAACTATCCTGTGTACAACCAAAATACACTGACCTTTTCCCAGAAGAGGCAACAAAGCCCATGAGTGATATTTACTCTTCTCTTTGACATCTCATAATTTAAGTACTATGAGAGTGAGATGTTATGGACTGAATTGTGTCCCCTCTCAAAATTCCTGTCCTGAAACCTTAATCATCAATGTGACTGTACTTAGAGATAAGGCTTTTAAGGAGATAATTAGAGTTAAATGAAGTCATAATGGTGGGACTCTAATCTGACAGGACTGGTGGATAGACACCAGATCTCTCTCTCTCTCTCAATCTGCACGTGCACAGAGGAAAGACCATGTAAGCACACAGCAAGAAGGTGGCCATTTGCAAGCAAGGAAGAGAGGTCTCATCAAAAATCAACCCTGTGGGCTCCTTGTTCTTGGACTTTCAGCCTCCAGAACTGTGAGAAAATAAATCTCTGCTGTTTAAGCCCCCCAGTGTGTGCTATCTTGTCATGGGAGCCCCTCCTGACTAACACAGTGACCAAAGCCCGACCTGGGATATTTGTTACTATCACAGAAGAGGGAAGTTATTTGAAGTACATCAGTCCAACAATTGTCTGCATGTGCTGAACCGTTCCATTAAACTTCCAGGTGGGCATAAACCCTAAATGAAGCTTTTTTAAAAAGCATCTCTGAAGACATACTTTCCTGGTATTTTGAGACCTGGATTATAAATTATAAACTGCTAATCTTTCCATGTTTTCTCAAAAGCAGCATGGCGAAGTTTCCAATAGTAAGGGGATGACTGGGAAAGAGAGGAGGCAGTCAATTCTATTGAGTGTTTGTCATACACTGAGCCTTGTAGATACAATGAGGAAAAGATAAACATTGTCCTTACCCTCGGGTACTCTTCTAGTGAGTGCCCTAGGTTCCAGGGTTGGGATAGAGTATTTCTTCCTCTGAATCTATAAGGTTGTCATTAAAAAAAATGATTTTAAAAAGTTATTTGGAGGGTCTAGCAGAAAGCCCAGCTATGCATATAGGCTTAACTGGAGGTTATTCCTCCCTGGCTGGGCGAAGTGTTTGCTTTTTCATTTATTATCTTTGGCTATCAGCAGGAGTAGCACTTGCCCAAGGTGTCACTTTGACACCTTGACATTGTGCTACCAGCTGGGTTATAAAAACCTTGATTTAGGTCTGAAGAGTTTGTAGGTTTGCAGTCTGGGGTGTGTTTGTGTGTGCATGTGTGTGTGTCTCGTGTTTTCAATTATACTTACAGAGCCAACTTCTAATTTGTTGCAAGGCCCATGTTTGTATGGAGGTGGTTTTCATTCTTTGGGCTATTTTTTTTGACAAAGTTGAAGAGAGCTCTTGAAATATTTTCAATGTTAATATAACACCTTTATGCAGTATGTCTTAAAGAAAAGCCAAAGAAAGGCTGGTCTGTAACAACACTAGGTGTTTCAAATTTTCACTGTGCAGCAGTCATAGATTTTGGAGATGGCCTATGAAACTGTAAATAAAAGCAATACGATTTTTCTGTGAAACAATTTCTAAACTCTCCAATAGGTACAATGTGAGATTCATTTAATAGACTGGTACAGACTTTCCTTGGAGAAGCTAAAGTTTTATTTTTCCCTCGTTCTGTAGCAAAAGTTGATAATGCAAAAATATTGCACAAATGCCATGACTACAGCATCTTTTCTTTTTATTGAACAGCAGTTGTAACTTGAAGAGTAACTGTCTTCAGAAAATTGTGGAGACTTCATAGCAATGGCTGAGGCTATTTGGGCTTGCCAAATTACCTAATGGAATAGGTAAGCTTTATGTCTTTAAAATGAGCCACTTTTTTTCTTTGAAGTCTCTGGTACAGAAGTTTTCAGCCTATAATATTCTGTATTGAGTATGAAATTGACTGCGATTCTTAGTGTTTCATCTTTTCAAAACCCCCAATACAGGCAAAAAAATAGTTGGAATTTTTTAACAACCCAAGATCTAAGAATTACACACATGCTGCCTTTGTTTCCCATAGAGTCTTTTTTTTTTTAAGATTTTTATTTATTTATTTGAGAGAGAGAGAGAGAACACATGAGAGGGGGGAGGGTCAGAGGGAGAAGCAGACTCCCTGCTGCGCAGGGAGCCCGATGTGGGACTCGATCCCGGGACTCCAGGATCATGACCTGAGCCGAAGGCAGCCGCTTAACCAACTGAGCCACCCAGGCGCCCTGTTTCCCATAGAGTCTTAAGAAAAGTCATATGTCAACATGGCTACTGCTTAGTTACTAACTTCTACCAACTTCTATAACAACTATGATGACAAATTCCCAAGGTTGTGGTAGTAAAATGAGTGATGAATGATGAATGGAAACAGTAGGGAGCAGATTAACGGACAGTGGTACTTTTTACAAGGAACCTAAGAAACTTCAAAAATAGTCTCTCATGAACCAACCCAATCCAATTTGGAGTCAAGGGCATTTAAGACAATTTTTATCCTTTTCTAAAACTATGAAGAGTTGAACATTTACTCACAGATAAAGATATCCTTAGTGGAATTAGCTGAACATAGATTATAATAAAAGAAAATCTTTTTTAAAGTTATTATTATTTTTTAAAGATTTTATTTATTTATTTGACAGAGAGAGACACAGTGAGAGAGGGAACACAAGCAGGGGGAGCCGGAGAGGGAGAAGCAGGCTTCCCGCGGAGCAGGGAGTCCGATGCGGGGCTCAATTCCAGGACCCTGAGATTATGACCTGAGTCGAAGGCAGACGCTTAACCACTGAGCCACTCAGGTGCCCCAACAAAAGAAAATCTTGATATGGCTGACCACATAAACTTCTCAAGGAATTTGGAGGTCAGAGTTGAGGCTTGAGCATGTTAGCATCGGAGGTAGATGACGGGTCCCTTGGCCCCACACTTCAAACTTCCTTTCTACCCTACCCTTTTGCCTCCCTGCCCCCTCCCCACTTCCAGTCTCATCCTAAATGGAGCTAAAGAAACTTGCTCTCCTGCCTTCAGAGAGAGAAAGAAGCTGTTTATTCTTCCCTTACTACCCCACTCCCACTTTGCACACTCCACACTAGTAGACCTCACCATGCCCCAGGCTTCTGTGGGACCCACAAGTCTCAAAAAACTTGAATTCCATCCACAGCAGGGATATAGTCTAATGGGGGGTGAGTGTATAATGGGAGACATTGTAGGAGAGCCACTGCAAGGAGGGCCCCTGAGAGAAATCACTCACCAAAACTGATGAAGGATTTTGGCTCTGTGAGTCAAACTCACACGAGTAGCCTGAGCAGGTGAGGAAAGAGTAATCTTGTGTGCTCTGTGAGGTGGTTCTATAACTCCTCCTGCCCTGAGTCACCTGCTTGCTTTGGGTGAGTGTTACAGCCAGCTATGACTAAGGAAACAGGCCACTCCATCATGGGACATCACCTGTAAGCATAAGGTGTGAGTTCCTACTGTCTTACAGAAAAGAACCAAAGAGGCAAAGGCAAGTGGTGATGAAGCTCCAAGGGCAGTGTGGACCTGATGATGCTCCAGAGGGGAGCATCCATGGGTGATCAACACCACCACATGAGCCGCTAGATCAGGAGCCTCAGTCTGGCACTTCCGGAGATGATCTGTCCAAAGGGCACTAGCACTCAATAGAGTATCAATTATATGCAGGGCAACCATCTGCCCACAGGGACTTGAGGGAAGGCTTTTGATGACTTTATCTACAAGCCAGAGAGACCAGGGAACATTTGAGTTACTTATGTCTTAAATCACATTAGATCAAAACTTGTTTATTATTATAGAGCAAACCACAGATAGTTTAAGAATCTATATTAGAGGGGCGCCTGGGTAGCTCAGTTGGTTAAGCGACTGCCTTCGGCTCAGGTCATGATCCTGGAGTCCCGGGATCGAGTCCCGCATCGGGCTCCCTGCTCGGCGGGGAGTCTGCTTCCCCCTCTGACCCTCCTCCCTCTCATGCTCTCTGTCTCTCAAATAAATAAATAAATAAATAAAATCTTTAAAAAAAAAAAAGAATCTATATTAGACCCTTTACTGCTACTCTGATGGACCATCTGCTCCCATTATCTTTTGTTTTTCATTTGGCTTGCTTCATTTTTAGTCAAAAATAGACAAAATTGAGTCTATTTAATTTTTAAGTCTACACCTTTTCATAGCAAAAGAGAGACCTTGCTTTAAATTCTACACTCCTAATCAAATATTGTCCCTGTGAATTAAGGAGTTGTGCCTTGAGGTCAGAACTCACAGTAGCATAAAGACAATAATTCAATCTGAAAATAGAATGTAAAGAGAAAGTGTAGAGGGTTGAGGACTCAGCCTTTGGGGGACGCTTGCTGTTAGGCAGTGGAGGGAGCCTAGGAGAAGCAAGAGCTTAAAGTCAGTTGCCTCAGGCAAAGATCAACCAGTCCAGATGTCTACAGTTTCTAGTAAAAATATTGGTGCGTATATACATGTATATACATATGAATGAGGAATTTCTTTCTCTATATAAATCTATAGATAGATGATAGAGGTATCGGATGTATCGATAGATGTATATATATCATAGATGCATATATGTGAGGTAAAGCAGGAAGCAGGAGAAAATAAAAGTAGAGGAATTTATTCCTTCTAATTCCTTCCTGTCCCACCCCATTTCTGCCAGTGACTGCTTTCTGGGTTTACTGCTTCAATCTGATTGACTCCGTTCCTTGGCTCAAACCGCCATCTGGGCTCCTTGCCCCTTTCCTACATGTAGGCTTAATGGAGATAATAGCTTCCCAATGTTACCAATCCCTGGATGCTTCAGCATTCTGTATTGGCTCCTTTAATTTTACCAACAACTTTGTGAACTGCTTTTCATTAAATTTGTCTCAGTTAAGCTTTTGAGGGTGCCAGCTGCCCCATGATGAGATCCTGAGTGTGATAGGTGCCATGCCCTTGTTGATTTTCCTATAAGACATCCAAGTGAAGATATAGATAGGCAGATAAAAACGAGTCTGGAGAAACCCTAAGGTTGGGAAAGTTTGGGTTAGGGAAAATAACATTTAAGAATCTTCAGCATACAGATGCAGAAGGGAGTAGTTTTGACCTTTTGCTCTTCAGGAAAGCAACCCTCCCCTCTCAGTGAACTGCCCACCATCTTGAATTACCATCTCGTTGAATTCAAGGCAGTCTTGGACTGCCCCATCCTCACATTCAGGAAGCCTGAGATCTAGGATTAAAGCCTAAACTAATTACTTTCCTTTTTCTTAGTGTCTATCGAGACCAATATTCCCGTGCCTAACATTACTGTTTACGTTGGTTATGAACAGAAGCCCAAATTTCCCAGGCATCCATTTTGGCCAAGACTCTCATCTCTTTACTGCTGTGTTAAGTCCCCATAATATGAACTAATTCCTCCTTCCTCTTCAAACTTTTGTACTTTAAGCAATTGTAGATTCTTAATCATATATTTAGTCTATGTCCATCAGAGACTATTAAAAAAATGGCTAACATTTGTCCAAAAAGAGCACAAAATAAATTCACTTAAGCCATTTCTTCATAATTACAATAGATACAATGTACTTCATCATTGAACAAACTCCATGATAAACATTTGGCCAATGGAGACAATGAGCCAAATTATACTGATCATTGCTTTATTATTTTGGATTTGCACTGACATACATAGCCATAAACAGTTAATTGGATCTATAAATACTCCCAGTTAAGTTTAATTAGTTCTCTGCATAGAATCTAAGGTTATGATAGCTCTGGTGATAATTTTGAGTAATATTTTTTTAATTCCACAAGATGTTTGTTTTAAAAAATTGACCTAGAATATGCTCTGAGAGAAAAAAAATAAAAAGAAATTGGATAAAGGAGTGAGAAATAAGAGTATGAAAAGATTAGTTACTCTGTAAAAAAGCCAATATGATTGTAGAAGTATTAAAATCCCTGTAGGAGATTTACAGAGAAGTCTGCCCTGGATTAGAATTTGATATCAAATAACTTAACTGAAGTCACACAATTTCTGTGCCATTTGTAGTTGAGTTAATAGCATATGTTCCTGGAGGATTACAGCCAATGATTAAGGAAATTAGGTTTTGTTTGAATTTAATTTAGTTATATAAAGCTGCTACTATAATTTACAGCTTTGATATTTAATATTTAATAACCCAGATCTTAGAAGAATACTAGATATAGCTGTGCCATTATGCCTTGAAATATTATTCCCATAAGTCATTTATATTTGCTGGCTGATAAAGATGTTCATCAACTAGATGGACTCAACAGGAGTCCACTGATAAAGGCGATGCAGTTTTACAGTTTGCTGAGTCCCTTGTACGTTTCCACTCCATTTCCCACACCTGTAACTTACTGAATCATAATTTATCTGGCCGGTCAATTGTCATAATAAAGAAACATTGCAGTCTTTACTTCAGCAGCCAGCTGTGGGAATGACTCAACTCTGCCTTTCTCTCACATTTTATGTATCTGTGTCATTAAAAACCATAGGAATTTCTCTGTGAATATTGCTCCCTCAATATTTTTCTTTCTTGTTTTTCTTTCATTGCTTTGCTACACTTTTTCCCTATCCTCCTCCTTGGCTTTCTGCTTCTTTTTTTCCTTCATTTTTTGGAGGCTTGAGGTAATAATTTCAATTTCTTTCCTGTATATATCTGTGCCTCTTTGTAGAAATTCATTTTTTTCTTCGGATTTATAATGATTAATTTGAAATTTCTGTTCTTATAGATTAACTTTTCTTTAAAAGATTTTATTTATTTATTTGACACAGACAGAGAGAGAGAGAGAGCACAAGCAGGGGGAGCAACAGACAGAGAGAGAAGGAGAAGCAGTCTCCCTGCAGAGCAGGGAGCCCGATGCAGGACTCGATCCCAGGACCCTGAGATCATGACCTGAGCCAAAAGCAGATGCTCAACCGAGCCACCCAGGTGCCCCCCTATAGATTAACTTTTATTTCTAAACATTCCTAATTTTTTACTCCCCTTATAAGAATATTTATACTACTTCAACCGCTTTTCTCCCTCAGGACTTGTGATTTAAACCTTTTATCTCTTTTATTCACATGTCTTTTATTGTCCTTACAACTATGGAGAATCCTTCCCATCATTGTTCTGGTTAGTTTTGTTCCTCTTAGTCACTTTTACTTCTTAGTTTGGACTTCCTTCCAAGACAGGTAGGTCATGTCAGCCCTTCAGGAATTTCCCAAGGCACAATCTCTAACCTCAAAGATTTTAGAGGTCTGAACAGAGAATTTACTCAGGAATACCTACCCTAACAATTTATTGTATGTATATGTACACATATATAATATATATAATATGATATAATTAATATAATACAATATATACATATACATATGCACATTATATATATTCTTTACATAGATAGCAAAGAGTAGAAATTAATAAAAATGAAATATTTAAAGTTGACCAACACTTAAACATGCAAGTTAAAACAGCAGAATTTTTTTTGAAGGGAAGAAAGAGATGCATTAATGCATTCTAAGAAATGAGGTTTTTTTTAATGCTTTCCTGCCATCTCTCTAAAAATTTCAACTTGGTGAGCACAATTAATGATAATAATAGTAATGTTGGCAAAGTTATTATGTAAAATGTGTAAAATACCTAGAATCTTGTGTCAGATATAGTAAACTCTTAATAACTGTTAGATATTGTTGTTTACTATATTTTTGTTATTGTTACTCCAAAATAAAGCACCAATTAGTAGGAAATAGCAGATCAAAGTGAATATTAAGAAACAAACAAGCATTTGTAGTTTCCTGACTTGTTAATTTTAGCCATTCTGACTGGTGTGAGGTGGTATCTCATTGAGGTTTTGATTTGTATTTCCCTGATGCCGAGTGATGTTGAACACTTTTTCATATCTTCTTTTGGATGTCTTCTTTGAAGAAATGTCTGTTCATGTCTTCTGCCCATTTCTTGATTGGATTATTTGTTCTTTGGGTGTTGAGTTTGATAAGTTCTTTATAGATTTTAGATACTAGCCCTTTATCTGATATGTCAGAAACAAGACAGAGGATCATAGGGGAAGAGAGGGAAAAATGAAACAAGACGAAACCAGAGACAGAGACAAACCATAAGAGACTCTTAATCTCAGGAAACAAACTGAGGGTTGCTGGAGTGGAGGGGGGTGAGAGGGATGGGGTGGCTGGGTGATGGACATTGACGAGGGTATGTGGTTTGGTGAGCGCTGTGAATTGTGTAAGACTGATGAATCACAGACCTGTACCCCTGAAACAAGTAATACATTATGTTAATTAAAAAAAAACCAAAATATATGAGTGAAATTCTGCAAAAATTAAAAAAAAAGAAACAAACAAGTATTAAGGCAGTAATTGTAAAGTCATTTACCTAATCTGTATCTTTTGACTTCTTTTTTGCTCTATTCCTGGAGTTAAAAATTCTTAGGTATTCTTTGGAGTAGCCTCCAAATAACACAAACTAAGCCACCAGTCCAATATCAGCAGTCCCTCTTCCTGGCTCAAAATTAATCTGCATGAGTTGAAGAAAAATCCTGCAACAACATACTTGAGATGCAAAATCTGTTTCTTTTTTTAAACTTTTTTTTAACTTCTAATTTTTGGCATCTGAAGATAGTGCGTTGCTTCAAATCCTGAAAAGCTTGAAGATCTGGTGGTTGTTAAAAATTTCAACACAAGAACTACAGAAATAGTACGTTTGCGCTACTGTAAAAAAAACAGAACCATAAAGTAACCTCCAGAACTAGATCAAAAGATCCCACAACTCAGGTTAGAATTCCCTAATTCATGTGAAGAGATTTCATAGATCATTCATTGAGTGCTGGTTATAGTCACTGGCCTTCCCCCATTAAGGATGTTAAAAACAAGAGAAGTTAACTGGAACAGTTTTTTTTTTTTTTAAAGATTTTATTTATTTAACAGAGAGAGACACAGCGAGAGAGGGAGTGGGAGAGGGAGAAGCAGGCTTCCCGCCGAGCAGGGACCCCGATGCGGGGCTCGATTCCAGGATCCTGGGATCATGACCCAAGCCGAAGGCAGACGCTTAACGACTGAGCCACTCAGGCGCCCCTAACTGGAACAGTTTTAATCCTTAAAATCTAATACAAAGGAAAGGACAGAGTTTATTGTGTCCCAGTGAATCATGAAATAAACCAGAACACTCCATGAAAGAAAGAAAGAAAATTCAGGTTGATCAAGGAGAGAAACAAGATTGACTTTCTCTAGCTGTTTTTATTTATTCACAAACTGGACCCAGTGGAATACTAGAAAGGGTAAAAATTTGCATAATGACTAATACCGAATAAAACATCTTCAGCTAAAGGGGTTCAGGCAGAATCTGCGAGTTATAGAAATATAGCAGCAGGGGCTATTAAGAGATATTTTAAGTTATTAAGGGGAAAGAGGCTAATGATGGGCATTCCTGGGAACAGATTGCCAGTAATAAGACATAAGGCAGTAGAACCAAAGCCTGATAAAGTTTTAGGAATTGCCAATAGTTTTGAATCAAAAAATTTGAGTATCACATCCATGCTATTTATTAGCTCCCTGATCTTGAGCAATCATTAAGCTTGCAGAGCCTCATTCTTTCCACAAGGAAAACAGAAATAATAGTATCTACACACTTTTACCTTATAGGTTTTGTTTTGTTTTGTTTTGTTTTAGAGAGGAAGGGAGGGGGTCAAGAGGGAGGGGCAGAGGGAGAAAGAGTCTTTTAAGCAGACTCCACACCCAGCATGGAGCCCGATTCAGGGCTCCATCTCACAACCCTGAGATCATGACCTGAGCTGAAATCAGGAGTGGACGCTTAACCAACTGAACTACCGAGGCACCCCCCACTTTGTAGGGTTTTAAGAGTAGTCAAATGTAATTATACTCTGAAATTATAAATATATAAAGGTATAAATTAAGTTTATACTTTTTATACATAAAGCACTATAGGAATGTAAATTGTTAATATCATTCAGCTTTTGCTTCATTTTTCATTGGTGAAGATATTACTTACTTTATCATATTATTTATGAATTGTTAAAAGGAAATGTATGTCTAATATATGGGAAAAAAATCTAATTCCTACACTGGTCTTAGCTATATCCCCTGGTGCATCAGAATTAAACTTAATCCACTATCTAATGGTATTTCTTCAAATATTAAATGATAGTTCTCATGATACCCTTTAAACTTTGTATTCTGCATATTAAGAAAATTCAAGGATTGGTTCATCCAGTTATTTAATGACATCAGAGCTCTGAATTGTGCCTGGTTCCATTATTTACTCAAAATATGATAGTTTCCAGGCCCTGGAAACCTTGGTCATTTTCTTTTTTTTTTTTTTAAAGATTTTATTTATTTATTTGACAGAGAGTGAGAGAGCACAAGCAGGGTAAGCAGCAGGCAGAGGGAGAGGGAGAAGCAGGCTCCCCACTGAACAGAGAGCCCGATGCGGGGCTCGATCCCGGGACCCTGGTATCATGACCTGAGCTGAAGGCAGCCACTTAACCGACTGAACCACCCAGGCACCCCACCCTGGTCATTTTCTTCTAGATTCCCTTGAGTTTGTTAATATCTTTCTCAAAATATGGTGCCTATACCTGTGACGGACTCTTGTGTAGGTACACATTCCCACTCCAGTTGCCTCTTCTCTTTGCCAACAGGGACCAACTTTGGTCAGATATTAAAGGGTGGTGCTCAAGAAAGGCATCCTTCCCCACCCCTACCCCCAAACCAAGAGGTGAATATTAATTAATTTAAATCAATCCTGGCAATTTTATTTTCCTGCCACCTTCACAGGCATGTGATGCAGTCTTGGCCACTGAGATACAAAAGGAAGTCTTTAGGGTTTTTTTTTTTAAAGTTCTCACTCTTTAGAAAAAACCCAAGATCAGGTTTCTATCTGTGGGATGCTTATTTTTGAAGTTGTAAGGTTTGGACCTGCTACAGAGAACTTGAGATGATGCCAGGAGGACAGTCAAGGTTATTGCAGAGCCACCAACCCATGGCTCCTTATCCATGAAGCCGCTGAATTCACAAACATCAGTTTTTCCCTTTTCCAGACATTCCTATGCAGGGAAATCAATTTTAGTCATTGCTAAAGCTCCATTTAGATGTGTAGCAGAATCTGTTAATGCCCCAACCCATCCCTTTTGCCTGAGATGGTCTGTTGCTGTAATAGCTAGTTGCCAGCACTCTGATGTTTTTCTACCTCAGATGCCTGCACCTTTTCTCTTCCTGAAGGTGCAATGCTGAGGCGGGGAGAGGAGGAGGTTAAGCCCCTTCATCCTAACCTTCAAGCAATAGAGAATGGGATTTAGTGGAGTTGGGGATCAAGCCTCCCCACACTCTGGTGGGACATTTCTGAAATGCATTCCACACAGTTTCTCAGAGCTGTCCAACAGAATCCCTGCAGCCTACAGCAGAAACCCACCTATTAACATAACCTTTGCTGGCTTGTTTCCCTTATTTTTCTCTTTTTATCCCCTCAAATTTGCTTTCCTTGACCTTAGTAAAAAAAAAGGTCTTCTAAATAAATTTCATTGCTTATCCCAGGGTCTGTTTTTGAGGAACCCAAAATAAGACAAGTTGGGTATTGTGTTACCTGCAGCTGTAAGCATTCTGATGCAAATGTGGTGGAGTAGTATTGTCCAACAGAACTTTCTGTGATGGTGGGAATGTTCCATATCTGCACAGTCCAGTATGGTAGCCATGAGTCACATGTGGCTATTGAGTAAGTGAAATGTGACTAATGTGACTGAGGGACAAAATTTTTCATTTCATTTCATTTCATCCATTTAAATTTAAATAGCTACATGCGGCTAGTGGCTAACATATTGGCCAGTACCTCTCTAGATCCATTCCAATGAGGATCAAGTGAATGCAAGAATTCCCTCCTTGTTTTTTTAAACACCAGAATTATATTCCACAACCATATATTTCATGCAATGAAGAATTATAATTACTAGGCTGTGAAGAATAAAAAGATGAATAACATAAGCAGCTTCTGCCTTCCAAAACTCAATCCAGTCAGGGAAACACACTAACATATAAATATATAAAAGCAGGTACATGTTGCAAGAGTGATATAAAGAAAGCACTATGGGAAATAAAAGGATGCATGATTAATTTCTTCTGTGGAAATCCAAGAATACTTCACTGAGGTAGCATTTGAGCTGAGTCCTGAAGATGAATACAGTGTCTTTAGGGGAGACAGAGAGATAATTACATTTATAGGTAGAGAAGAGACATAGGAAAGCAGTACAAACAAGAAGGAGAATGCAAGCAGCACAACAAAGCTCTAGAACAAAATTCCAGGTGAGACAGAAAGTGCACAGAGCTTTGAATTCCATATTAAACACCCTTAAATTTTATTCTATGAGTGATAAATAGTCTTCAAAGTGTTTGAGGTAGGGTGGTCATGCCTTTTTTTTTTAGAGACATAATTGATTATAAACAGGAATAATTGGAGACATAGAAATCAGAAGTTTACAACACTAGTCCACATAACAAATGATGTTGATGTGAACTTTGTCTATAGCACTGAGAATAAAAACAAGAGGCAGGTTCAGACATATCTAACAGGTAGATGTGGTAGGTTCTGACCACAAACTGAAAGATGGCTATGAGAGAAGAGTTGGAGATGGTCCCTCCAGAGACTAAGGGAGGACAGGGTTTGGGGGCGTAAGATACACAGACATGAAGGACGAATTCAGCAGACAATTGGAAGGACAAATGCCAGATGTTGGTAATAAGCTGTGTCAGAAGATGCAGAGTGCGGGCAGGAAGAATGAGAGCAGGCTCTTGAAGTATACTTTAGCTCAAGGAAGATGAAGAGTTGGAAAAACCAATGTGAAGCAAAGGAAAGGATGAACTTTTGTTTTGTTGTGCTTTAAGAACCACATTATGTTGTTAGCTAATGTTGGGGTAAAGGATGGCCATTTATTCTTGTTAAGTTCTCTTGTTGATTTGACTCATCATTGCAGGCTACTGAATTTATTTTTTGACTACCAGTTATTACACAGAAAAGTTACTCCATTTTTCCAGTTGTCTGCTTTTGTATTTTTAGCCTGAGAGGGTTATTTAAGACACAAAATAATTGAATAAAAGGAAAAGCTAGGAGGAAGGAAAGGAAGGAGTATGGTAAAAATTGTGCAGTGGATGCTGTGGTACACCGCCCGTATACCCACTGGGGATCAAGGCTCTCATTTCCAGAGATTGAGAGGGCTGGCTACTGACAGCTCACAGCTGCACTTTTTTCCCAGGAACTCTCCTTGGCCTTGCCCATTACACTTCTTCCTTGGAGGCAACCTGTAACCATTGGCTGGTTGATGTAGCCCTTTTGTTTCAGTTCTGGTCAGTTGGAAGGATCATCTGAGCCCTTAGCTCCCTCCAGGATCAGCTGAAGCCTGTGCTGCTCCTTCCTGGCAGTTCACCTTCTCCTTTGCATACCTCACTCAGTCTCTCACAGGCATTCTTACCACAAGCACTACCTCATAAACTACCTGCATGCAAAAATCTCCCTCTCAATGTCTGTTTCCCTGAGGAACCAACCCCAGCCAAGATGAACTGCAGATCAAAATCTCGATATTTTTTTGACCTGATAAAACCATTTTAGACATCATTTGAAGTATCAGGATTCTTTTTACATTTGAAAAATAAGATTAATGAGGGTGACTTTTTAAAAGTTATGTTAATTTAATCTGCATGGCACTGGTGCAACAATATGGAGACAAATGAATAGATGAGAACAGATATCTCAGATACAGATCCTACTATATACAAGAATTTATTATATTATCAAGGCCATTGACATCACAAAAATATGATAAAGATTAATGGCATAACATTTAAAGAGGAAAGGAAAGATTATTCACTAAATGGTGCTAGAACAACTGGATAGGAAAAATAAATTTAATTCTTATACTATGTATTTCAATAAATGGATGGATTAAAAATGTTAGTTCAGTTTCATTAATAACCAAGGAAGCAAATTTAAACATCAATGCGATATTATATTTGACTTGTCATATTGATGGAAAGAGCATATTGATGAGAATATGGGGATAAGAATACCCTTAGTGGAAATGTAGATTGCCTCAGCTTTTGAAGGGTAATCTAATATTTACTGTGAAAAACTTTGAAAAAAATATATATCTTTGATTTAATTTATTAAACTTTTAAATTGGAGAAAAACAAAAATATTAGGAATAGCATATGTGTATGTGATAAACTTTACAAAGCTTAAGAGTTTCTACAAATTTACTCACTTGTGCACAGGTAAAAGTAGATATGTACAATCACATAACCACCAACTGAATCTAAATCAAAATGCTTTGAGCACCTTAGAAGTCTCCTGGGTGTTCTATTTTGGATAATATTCCCCTCTCAATAAGTGAATAAGACAGACCATGTTCTCTCATGGAGCTTATGGTCTACTGGGGGGAGACAAATATTAAGTAAATAATTACACAAGTGGTTATTAGCAATTCATGTCAATTTTAGAGTGGAAAATTAAAAGTGTGAAAAGAGAAATAGTATTTAGATTGGGGAAAGTAAGGGAACACAAAGCAAAATAAGTGATATTTAACATGAAGGACGAGGAGGAGTTAGCCAGGGAAGGAAAGTGGGGCAGGAAGAACATCTCAAGGAGAGGGAACAATATGTGTCCTGAGTTGGGAAAGAGCTTCAGGGTCTGAAAAATAAAAATAGTGTTGGTAAACAGAAGAGTCAAGGCAGGAGGCAGCAGAAACAGACAGTAACCAATCACTGCCTGGGATTATAAACTGGTTAAAGATGCATATTTAAACCTAATTGTAATGGAAATCCACTCAATGGTTTTAAAGGAAAGTACAAGTTAAAATGGTCATTGGTGGGCCACTGTGAAGACAATGGGTTGTAGGAAAGACAGGCTAGTGTAATAACTGATGATGATTTGGACCAGAAAAGTAGCTGGGAAACAAAAAGAAGTAGAGAATTCAAAATGTGTTTTAAAGTGCACCTACTGCTTTGAATTCCATATTAAACACACTTAAATTTTATTCTACTGAGCTTGATGACTGAAAGGATGAGAAGACTGAAGGCAATTGAGATTGTAAATTCATGTAAAAGAAGAGCTTTGAAGGATGTACATAAAAGTGTTGGCTGTTAACTCTGCTTTGGGTTGGATGAGGGCAAAGGATTGAAGCAGATTTTCACTTTCTATTTTATATATTCTAAATGAAAATGATAGTGGTGGTGGTCATGATGGTGGTAGTAGTAGCTTCAAGTTATTTAAATGACCTCGCATTATTACCTGTGATTAATTGCCTTGTTTAATGGAAATAAAGGAAATAAAGAAGATGGTCATTAATTTGATTTCATAAAATAATTTTTATTCTATAAATGAAAGTTAAAATAATTCATATTAAAAGGTAAAGAATAAAGCTGAAAGCAATATTACTACAAGTACGACAGTGGATTGAGGTAATTTTTTTTTTAATTTTTTAAAGATTTTATTTATTTATTTATTTGAGAGAGAGCACATGAGATGGGGGAGGGTCAGAGGGAGAAGCAGACTCCCTGCTGAGCAGGGAGCCTGATGCGGGACTCGATCCAGGGACTCCAGGATCATGACCTGAGCTGAAGGCAGTCGCTTAACCAACTCAGCCACCCAGGCGCCCGAGGTAATTTCTATATAAAAAGTCAGACAAACTATTAAGGTTTGTGTATTTTCCATACTAAACGGTAATTCATGAAAGAATAGAAATATTTTTCTAGTTTTATTGAGATGTAGTTGACACAATATTGTGTAAATTTAAGGTATTAAGGTAAGTTTAAAGTTTATTTGATACACATATTACAAAATGATTACCACCATAGGTTTAGCTAACACCTGTGTCACATTATGTAATTACTATTTTTTTTTTTTTAAGTAGGCTCGGTGCCACGCATGGAGCCCAAAGCAGGGCTTGAACTCAGTACCCTATGATCAAGACCTGAGCTGAGATCAAGAGTCAGAGCTAGACCAACTGAGCCACCCAGGTGCCCCAAATTACCATTCTTTTTTTGTGATCTACTCTTTTAGCAACTTTCAGGCATATATTACACATTAACTTTAGTCACCATGCTTTATTATTAGATCCCCAGAACTACCTCATCTTATAACTGGAGTTTGTACTTTCTGCCCAACATCTCCCCTTTTCCCCAATCCTCCAGCCCCTGGTAACCACCATTCTAGTTTCTTTCTATGAGTTAGACTTTTTTAGAATCTACATATAAGTGATGTCTACCATATCTGTCTTTCTCTATCTGACTTATTTCACTTAGTATAAACCCATAAGCTCCATCTATGTTGTGGCAAATGGCAGGATATTCTTTCTCATGTCTGAATAACATTCCTTTGTGTAGATATATCACAACTTCTTTATCCATCCATCCATTGATGAATGCTTGTGTTGTTTCCATATCTTGGCTATTTTTAATAATTCTGTAATGAATATGGGAGTGCAGATATCTTTGTGATATCCTGTTTTCATTTCCTTTGGATATATGCTCCTGAGGTTGGATTACTGTATCATATGGTAGTTCTCCTTTTAGTTTTTTGAGGAACCTCCATATTATTTTCCATAGTGGCTGTACCAAGTTACATTTCCATCATATCCTAACCAACACTTGTAATCTCTTCTCTTTTTGATAATAGCCATTCTAACAGGTGTGACCTGATATATCATTGTGGTTTTGATTTGAAATTCCTTGATGATTAGTGATGTTGAGCATCATTTCATTTACTTGCCATTTGTATGTCTTCTTTGGAAAATGTCTATTCAGTTCCTCTGCCCATTTTTTAACCCCATTGTTTAGATTTTTGCTATTGATTTGCATGAGTTCTTTATGTATTTTGAATATTAATCAAACTGGGATTGAGGAGTCAGAGGGGAGGTGGAGAAAGCAGTGAGATGGGCCATCTCAAGCATTAGTCTTAGAAGTTAAATTGTTGTGAGTCTGGAAGGTGGCGCTACTGTATACGTGTCATTAAAATTTTCACATTCTTTGTAGACGAACCATGAGAGACGATGGACTCTGAAAACCAAACAGGGTTCTAGAGGGGAGGGGGGTGGGAGGATGGGTTAGCCTGGTGATGGGTATTGAGGAGGGTTCTGCATGGAGCACTGGGTGTTATGCACAAACAATGAATCATGGAACACTTCATCTAAAACTAATGATGTAATGTATGGGGATTAACATAAGAATAAAAAAAAATTTTCACATTCTTTGACTCAAACTCTTACCTCAGGGGCTCTATTCTAATGAAATAACACAAATATGAAGAGATCTTCATGCATTCTCTGTAGCCATTATTCATGATACAACACTGGAAACAATATAATGCACAAAAATGGTGAATGGTACATCTGTGATTATCATACAGTCATTTAAATTTACATGGACAAATGCTTAAGCTTTACTATTAAATGAAAGTATATTTTTATGTCTGCTTGATGCACTACCCTTTTACGACACCCCTGCCTATGCAGACGACTACACACAGACTTTGTCCTGCCGATAGCAGCAGCCAGATTTTACCACAGTGCAGCCATTCGATTTCAATCTTGGGCAATCTTTGGTAGGCCCATTTACATCCCTGTCTGCTTTATCTAGTCTCTCAGTTCTCCAGCCACTCCATTTAAGATGGATGACATTTGCTGTCTTCAGGAGACCTACAACAAGATTCAGATACATTTGATTGCTGTAATAAAATTGACTTTATATATGAAATAACAAACACATTCCAGGAGAGAGAAATTATAAAGGTTAAACTAACTGTGAGATAATCTGGAAGTCTATTAAAAATAAAAGGAGGGATGCTAAAAAAGAAAAAAAGAAGGGACTTTATAATGGTCAATGTAGATAGAAGAGAACAACGGCCTGCATGAAGGTTAGCAAAAAGGAGAGCTGAGAATTCATATTTGTCACTGTACCTATACTCTGTCCTGTGCCTAACACACACTCCAAATCTGTTAATGGCATTGTTCCAAGTTAGTTTTGTCTTCCCACAGGAAGGCAAAATATTTGAAGATCTTTACCTGCTAACTTATTTATATAGAAACTTGTATAGTGTTGAACTGTTTACATTCCAAATGTATTTATTCTGCTCCTAAAACAGCTGGCCCCGAGAGCAGTAGGCTGAGAAAGTACAGACTGAATCATCTCTGGGGAATGGGACTGGGAAGGGGTAACAGAAGACACTCATTCTCCAGTTTATTCAAATACTTCATACTGTTATTTTTTGACAATTTAAAGAATTGAAATTCATTGATTTTATTAAAACTCATATATATATATAAAAGCAGATTACTATGTTTTACGTAATCTTTCATTATTTTTAATTATGTAGGAGTTGGATGTTGGAAGAATGTATATATGTAGTTCATCTGTATATTAATCCTATTCAAATCCGGGATGAGAAACAGCTGCTAGAAGCAAGCCTCAGAGAAAAGTAATGTTGTTAGCGGTGGTGGCAGTAGTTCTAACACCAGTAATTGTAGCAGAAGGAGTATTAGGAGCTATAGGAGTAGTAATAGAACTTTCCACGCGTCCATTCAGCCCTGTGGATTTTTGTGACCTTCTTTATCACCTTTGTCCTAAAAACAGCACTGTGATGTCATCATGAAATCACTCCCCTTTAACTAAAGGGAAAAATGAGGCTCATCGTTTTTGCCTAACAAATTTTAGAACTAATACAAAATTCTGTCATTGGATTCCTGGACCTGTTAGTTTCACCATTTTTCTAGGAACTTTCATATTTAGTCCTCCCTAGTCAATACACACAACAAATTGGCACAAATATTTAGGCTAGTATATTATAAATTCAAGTGTGCTATATTTCTCAATATGAAAAAATTAATAATTCTTAATTATTTAATTGATTTATTCTAATCAATAAGCCTAATAGAATATCGATGACTATAGGATCTTCTGATTTTATTTGTCTCATTGTCAATGACCTTTTCCCAGAGAAGGTAAAACTGGAAAGGTATAAAAATGAAGTTCAGCGTGTCCTTGGGACACATTATCATTTTGAAGTAGTTCTGAGTAGGAAATGATCTACTATAGTGGCTGAAAATGAAAAATGCTGCAGGGTCATCTGGCTTTCAAAAATTATTCTAATGAATCCTAAGCTTAATATAAATCTTAGGTGAATTATCACCTTATAGTAACTTGTGCTAACAGATGCCATCCCTAAATACTATCATTTGATGACAATTAACAAGCCTTATAAAAGTTTTGTTCCTGAGCAACTCACCTCCTGCTAAAGAAACTGTAAATCTTCACTTTACACTGCAATTTCTGCTGAGACCCACACTTCAGGAGTTAAATTAGTGACCATTTTAGAATTGTGAATTTTAGCATCCGTGAAGTCTGCCAGTTTGTTATTTTCATGTTGCTGTGAGTCACTTCCGAACTGTCATTTCCTTTTACTTTTCCTGTCATTCCTAAAGCTTTGCCACAGCCTGATACTCACTGGAATACTTAATACTCTGTTGTTTCTGCAGTGGCCAAGCCCTTTTTTCTGTGACATGGGAATGCGTGCATGCTTCCATCACCACCACCATCACTACCACCACTATCAATCAAGAAACACTTTCCTCATTCTTAATCTCAGGAAACAAACTGAGGGTTGCTGGAGTGGTGGGGGGTGGGAGGGATGGGGTGCCTGGGTGATAGACATTGGGGAGGGTATGTGCTATGGTGAGCGCTGTGAATTGTGTAAGACTGATGAATCACAGACCTGTACCTCTGAAACAAATAATACATTATATGTTAAAAAAGAAGAAGAAGAAAGAAGAAGAAGAAGAAGAAGGAGAAGGAGAAGGAGAAGGAGAAGATAGCAGGAGGGGAAGAATGAAGGGGGGGAAGTCGGAGTGGGAGATGAACCATGAGAGACGATGGACTCTGAAAAACAAACTGAGGGTTCTAGAGGGGAGGGGGGTGGGGGGATGGGTTAGCCTGGTGATGGGTATTAAAGAGGGCACCTTCTGCATGGAGCACTGGGTGTTATACGCAATGAATCATGGAACACTACATCAAAAACTAATTGATTGTAAACTAAATGATGTAATGTAAAACTAAATGATGTAATGTAAAACTAAATGATGTAATGTATGGTGATTAACATAACATAATTAAAAAAAAAAACAACCAAACACTTTCCTCGTACCTCCTCTGGAGCACAGTCTGGGTAAGGCTTGCTTCTTTCCTTGCAAAGGGACCATCCCTCTTTGCCTATGTAGATATTCTTCCTTAAAGCATTTCAATAGCACTTGTACATCTCTTTTTTGCATCATTGGGCTATATTTTCCATTTAGATTTTGATCTCATGAAGATATAGGAAAAGGATGAAACTGATGATACTGATGATTTTGAAATCCTAACATTGGGTAGTGAGCATTTTACTAGGACTAAACATTTATGCCACACATTTAATTTGAGCAGAAGGATGAGAAAGTGAAGCATCAAGAGGGAATACCAGCAAGAGGGAATACCATGACCAAGAATTCTTAAGAGTCCAGAAATAATTTCCAGCAGAAGGATTTTCAGAAGGGAAACATGCGATGAGAAAATACACCCCTTCTTTAACATACTCAGATATTGTGCTCCATGTTTTGGTCGTTATATTTTCTTCTTAATCTAGAATTTTTTGTGGGGGAAAGGAGGTTAATTATGTACCAAGAATGTGTCCAAGCATTTTACATGCAATATCTCATTTAATGTTACAATAATTTTAAATACAAATATTATTATGTACATTTTATAGATTGGAAACAAAGGCTTAGAGAATTTGAATACCTTATTCAAATCAAATAGTTACTAAGAAGCCAAAGCCAAGACTTAGACACCAATCTTTCTCTAAATAGAATTTAAACCTTTAGTCAATTTTGGAAAAAAGCTACCAGAAGCTTCTACTAGATTCAATAATTTTTTTCTGTGGAACATATTGTCTCTATAATATTTGAGTTATTTCACTCCCAGTAAACGTATCTTAAGCACCTATTGTGTATTGGACATTATTTAGATATTGGCATTAAGGTTCTGGCATTCCAGATATAGAGAAAAAATTAAACATAAAGGAAATCATACAGGATGAACTATAAGGAGGTGAATGTCACAAGTTATGGCATAAGATTATGAAAGGCCTAGCTGTGCACAAAAATAGTGGAAATGATATGAGGCTTGTAGCAGACTGATAAGTGAAGGTGTCAGTCAGAAATACAATGCTGTTTGAAAATAACACAGACTTAACATGTAGTAACTGCAAAAATCTTCTATCTGTATTTAGCATTGGCTGAGCTCTTATGAGAACACGTTGTGCTGGTGTGTCCACATTATAAGCAAGATATGGGGAGCTTGGAGAGAGTCCAGAGGTCTGCAAAGGAGATAATTAAAATGTAAAAAGGAAAATCCTTGAGGAAATATTTGAGGATTTGGGGCTATTTTGTCTGAGGAGAGTAAAAATGTGCAAGGATAGCCTTCGTAAGTATTTCAAAATACAAAAAGAATTTTCAGAGGCTGGGAAATAGTTGTCCCCCTTTTACACAAAAGAGAGAACAAAAGAAATGTGTATTCCCCAGATGGTAACACCATAAAAACGATATCATTCTATTTAAGTAGAGTCATCTTAATTCTCCCTCTTGGGCAGAAACAAAAACTGTAAGATGGCCAGAGGACAGAAATTTCTCTTCTCACAGCTTTCCTGACCCACACAGCCTGAGAGTATCCATCTAGATAGCAACCAAAGACATAACTGTGCAACATGAATGTTGCCTCATGCTCTGGGAAAACATACAGCATAGACTAGGGGTCTGAAACTCTTTTAGTTGGCCACATATTTTATAAAATTAAATTATTTACCAAAATCAAAAATGTATATTTTATATAATAAATCTCTTATTTCTCTAATTAAAAAAAATCAGAATATTGGGCAAACCTGGCGCCCATTCTTACTGGGCTGAAGGTGTGTAGTGCAGCCCACTTTCAATAGTCCCTGTGCCTTCCAGTGTGCCCAAGTTCCCATCATCCCCCACCATCTCCTAAAGCACTCATACCTAGCCAATTTCACTCCTTCTTGCTGCCCGCCTACTCGCTGTAGATGTTTGACTCGATAACCCTGGGTGCAGGTTAAAAGGAGCAGTGAAAGGGGCACCATTCAGTGACTTTGCCACACCTAGCTAGCTTGCAGAGTTGCCCTCCACCCCCACCCACGGTTCTCTCTTGCTATCAATTTATTTAGAGCATGCAACAGAGCCCGAGTTAGTATTAGAGTCCCTGAGCAATAGTGCACAAAGAAGAGATACTAAAAAGAGATAATCCTCCTGGTCTTCCAAGTATTCTATGGGGCCAGGCTTCTCTAAGTTTGGGGCAGTGTAAGAGTGTCTCCTCAAGACACAAAGAACTGTAGCCCTGGATTTTCTAGGAGACTCATTTTTATTCAATGATAAGTCATTTTAAAAAATGATTATTATACTAAAACAAAGTATTATATTATGCAGAATTCAAGAACATTTACAAGATAAAGCACAAAAGATAAAGCCATTTGTCACTAGTAACAGTGAACCAGGTTTGCATATTTCTGCCTTTGGTGGTAATTTTGTTGGCAGAGTTTGAGGAGCATGACAGATTTCTGCCAACTCCAAATCATTTTAACTTCTATTTCATGTGGCCTCAGCCTCTCCTGAATCTCTTCTTGGAAGTCTTATAAGCATAGGATATGTGTCCAAAGCACAAGCAAATCCTAGTTAAAATTATTGCCACAAAAATTGAGCAACTTTTTTTAAAAGATCTATTTATTTGAGGCAGAGAGAGCACAAGTGAGGAGGAGGAGCAGAGGGAGAAGGAGCCTGATGTGGGGCTTAATCCCAGGACCCTGGGATCATGACCTGAGCAGAAGGCAGATGCTTAACCGACTGAGCCACCCAGGCATCCCCCCAATTAAGCAACTCTTAATTTGAAATGTTATTTTATTTTTTTTAAAGACTTTATTTATTTAACAGAGAGAGACACAGTGAGAGAGGGAACACAAGCAGAGGGAGTGGGAGAGAGAGAAGCAGGCTTCCCGCTCAGCAGAGAGCCTGATGCGGGACTCGATCCCAGGACCCTGGGATCATGACCTGAGCTGAAGGCAGACGCTCAACGACAGAGCCACCCAGGCGCCCCTGAAATGTTATTTTAAAAATTATCTCCACTTGAAGTACTATTTCAGTAGAATGTCTTGGTTAAGGACACATTTCTTGAGTCAGGTGGCCTGCGCTCACTACCACTCAATAGCTATGTGACTTTGAACAAGTAAGGTTTTAACCTCTATGATCTTCAATTTCATTGGTCCTTCGTAAGATTGTTATGAGATTTAAATGTGTCAACCTTTGTAAGGCATCTAGAAAAACACTTGGAATATAATCAGTGGTACAAAGCTTCTTGTGGGGGAAGTTTTATTTTTCTAACATTTTATTTTCTTTTTTAATAAAGATTTTATTTATTATTTGACAGAGAGAGAATGAGAGAGAGAGAGCACATGAGGGGGGGGAGGGGCAGAGGGAGAAGCAGACTCCCCGCCGAGCAGGGAGCCCGATGCGGGACTGGATCCTGGGACTCCAGGATCATGACCTGAGCCGAAGGCAGTCGCTCAACCGACTGAGCCACCCAGGCGCCCACTAACATTTTATTTTCACGTAAAAGGAATACAGCTATTCATATAAGGAGCTGCATCACCTTACCTTGAGGTGGTAACCTTGGGTGGAGCCGACTCTCCAGTGATCCAAAACTCAGTAGCATTAGAAGAGAAAGCAAGTGCCAAAAAATAGAACTTCTAACTCCAAAAACTAGTTAAGTGTGTTTTGACATCCCAAAAAGCAATCAAAAACTAGAACAAAAGGAAGCTCTGCCCAAATAGTATTTAGTTTAGAAACGTGAGAGACTTGATCTCTAAATTTTACTTTGAAAAATCACATTTTAAATTAACAGGCAAATATTTAATGCCCTATTCTATTCAGGGGCATTGAAATAAGACCAACTATATTTACTTTTAGGTATTTGTTGGGGGGTTGTTCCAGTTTTTGTCTGAAAGATTCTAAAGGCATAGGTTCCATTCCAGGTATCATACTCAAAATCTTATCTATGCCCAACTAGCTAGCAGTAGCTTATTCTAAGAGTAAGAATGCATGTGTTTGCTGTATTATAATATAATCCATAATTCAACAGCAGTAAAAACCTAGGAACTTCCAGTTTTTCTGATAAGCATTGCCTGGTACTTCTCAAACTTTTTGGTCTCAGGACTACTTTACATTCTGAAAAACTATTAAGAACCTCAAAGAGCTTTTGTTTATGTGGATTATATAAAAAATATTTACAGGGGCACCTGGGTGGCTCAGATGGTTGAGCATCTGCCTTCGGCTCGGGTCATGATCCCAGGGTCCTGGGATCGAGTCCCGCATCGGGCTCTCTGCTCCTTGGGAGCCTGCTTCTCCCTCTGTCTCTCATGAATAAATAAATAAAAATCTTTAAAAAAAAATATTTACAGAATTAGAACACTTAAAAAGAAAAAAATTAAATTTCTATTTTAATGCAATTAAAAATACCATGAAATCAAACGGATGGTAAAATAAATGACATCTTTTTATGAAAAAAATAACTATATTTGCCAAAGTCAAAAATAAATAAGCAAAGCCATTAGTGGTAAGAGTGGCATTGTTTGCAAATGTCTGATTTCAGAGAATTTGGCAGAGTTCTCATATCACCTACTGCATTTACCTGCTGCAATATGTGTTTTGGCTGAAATGAAGATAATCTAGCCCTCACAGGTATGTATTTTGGAAGCGAAGAATATTTTAGCAGCCTTTCTAGACAATTTCGTATATTCTTCTGTGATACTCTACTCAAACCTGAAAAGTAGTAGTTTCTTAAAGGATAGTTGCAATCTGGAATCTGAAACCACATCCATGAGCTTTTGCACAGATTGGAGTTACATCTATACGTCTGTCTTGCAGGGTTTTTTTTTTTACCCATGCATAATTTTTTTAACATTGTGCATGAGTCATTTGGAAAATTTGACTCACTGCATTATGTAAACAATCCAAGTGATGACACAGCAATGTCAAAAACCACATTCGTTAATATACCATCAATCTTACTAGAAAAGCCTTTCAGAGTTGAAATACCATGAAGCTCATGGTAACAGATAAACATTCTCTGAAGTTCTAATTTTTCCTTGAGAGCTCAACTTTTATCATTAAGAATAAATGCTGTCATTTGTGTTCCTGGAAGAAGGAGGCTCACTTGTTATTTTTAAGAAAATGTTCAAATACTCAAGTCAGAATAACTAGTTTGTCAGTTCAGCTTGTAACTCAAAGAATCACACCAGTGGTTTCCTTCCTGATGACCATGATGCTTTGAGATGTAGCAGAAATGTTTTATACATAATTCCCATTTCACCACATAGAATATTAAAAAGACTTAATAAAATCCAGAGTTTGGATTTAATAAAATTAATCATTTCTATCTACCTCTTCATCAAGGGAATTCTTAAGTAAAACTGGCGTTTTCTTTGCCTTTTTTCCCCTGTGAGGGCTGTTCATGATGAATACAACCACTATGACCACGATACAATTTGATGCCCCTGCCGTGATGCATGCTAAGTGCCAGTTGTTTGACTGATCATTGCTTTTGCATCATCCCAACATGTGGACACAGGAGAAAAAAAAAAGTCAAATGACATCTTAGTATTATTATTAAGACAGTTTTGACCTCACAGACCCCTTAAAAATATTCCAGGTCAAACTGCAGACCAGAGTTGGAGAACTGCTGACCTTGCTTAAGGAGATTCTCTCTTCTTTGAATTCCCTGTGGTGCCTATTGCCCTTACAGTTTGTTTGACATTCCCTTTTTTCACATCTCTTCTGTCATCATCTTGAATTAACACTTGCATTTTTTATTATTATGGTTATCTTTCCACCTGCTCTATTTGGTTCCCTCAATAGATAGTCCAGTGCTTTGCTACCCCAAACCTGGTCCATGGACCAGCAGCATTAGCCTCACCTGGAAGCTGTTAAAAATGCAGAACTTCAGATTGTACCCTAGCATTCCTGAATCGCAATCTGCATTTTAACAAAGCCTACAGGTGATTTGTATGCACTGGTGTAGTGGAGACCTGGTATATTCACCTCTCGTTCTTTATTTCAGAATATCTATCATTACTCTATTTTTTAAAATACCCCAATTCCAACACATGAGGCTGGATCCACTTTTCCTACTACAGAGGTGGATGTACAACTCAGGTAAGCTATTTAGAGTACGCCATCTGTGTGAACAGAGTGATTGGTCCATGGGTGGGCGTGTGTAAACCGGACCAATCAGAATCCTTTTTCAGAAACATCTGGATGTGGGAGGAAGAAAATGCTCTTTTCCCTAGGATTGTTAGCTGTAAAGTCAATGTAAACTTAAAATTGTTGCTGACCATTTTTGGTGCAACATGAAGGAATGCTCTCTGTAATGATTCTAAAAGAGGAGTCAGAAGTCAAGGATGAAGAGAGACCCTCAGTCACATCGTTTGAGCCCCTGGATCTGGCTCTGAAACTGTAGATCCCCATGATTTTCAGGAATATGAATCAAAGATTCTGCTTCCTTGGCTAAAGTTAGTTTGAATTGGCTTTCTAATTCTTGCAACCAAGAGTCCTGACATGAGATGACAGAATCTGCAAGGCCAAAAGCATATACTTTACATTTTTGTAACCCTCAAAATATCTAGCAAGTGCCTTGAATGTGATAGTTACTGTTATTCATCATCTCAGCCCTCATTTAATTGAATCTCTTCATTTTATATCTTTCTAGAATGTTCACTGGGTTATGTTAAACCTGACTCAAACACTGCAAGTGATCCTAACCAGCACAGGGAGGAGGATATTTTTAAAAGTTTTTCACAATATAGCTCTATCCACTCTTTCAGCTTCTCTGTCAATTCTTCTCTACCACTACCTTTCATTTCATTTTCTGGTTCTGGAAGGAGACCTCACCTTCTGTGCCACCAAGTCTTTGCACATGCTGTTCTCACTACGCCCTACATATCTAACTGATGATCTCCTATTTCTTCTTAAAAAGCCTTTCCAAAGATCACCTCATTTGGGAAGTCTTTCCTAATGCCCTCTCTTTCCCTCCCTTACATTATATTCCTTCTGGATTCTTTATCAAGCCTTGGTAAAGTGTATTAAAATTGCTTGCATATTTGTCAGGTTAGCCTGCAAAATTGTGAACCTCTTGAATGCAGAAATTTCATCTTTCATCCCTGCATTCCCAGGCTTCGTACAGAACCTGACATTTACTAAGCACCCTTCAAATGTTTGTTAAAATCAAAGAGTAAAAATAACAAGTAACAAAAAGATTTTAGTCATTATCATTGAGCTCTGCCACTTATTTGCTCTGTGACCTGGGTTAAATCACATATGCTACTGAGATCTGGAAATTCTTCATCTATAAAACTGGGATAATAGTGTCCTCCTTGTCCAGTATGATAATTCCATAGAATAACAGTCAGAAAAATGACCTCCCCCCAAAGATGCCCATGCCTTAATCCTTAGAAACTTCGAATATGTTATATTACATGGCAAAAGAGTCTTTGCAGATACACTGGAAGTTATAGACCTTGATATAGTGAGAGTTTGGATTATTCAGCTGAGCCTAGTCTAACTACACGAGCCCTCACAAGAGGAGAATTTTCTTAACTCAGAAGCAGAGGGTAAGGTAGAAGGGGACGCCAGAAGGATTCAAAACTTGACGAGGACTTGATCCACCATTGCTGGCTTTGCAGATGGAGAAAAGAAGCCATTAGTGAAGGAATGTGGGCAGCTTGTAAAAATTGAGACTAACCCCTGGCCAACAGCCACAAAGAAATGGGGACCACAGTCCTACAACCACATGGAATTGAATTCTGCCAATAATGTGAATGAGCTTGGAAGAGAATACATCTCCAGAGCCTTGAGAAAGGACAACAGCCCCACAGGTAGCTTGGTTTCAGCCTTGTGAAGCCCACAGCAGAGACCCAGCTAGTCCAGCCTGTGCCTGTACTTTTGACCTACAGAACTGTGAAACAACAACTAGTTGTTGTTTTAAGTCACTAGATTTATGGTAATTTATTATGGCAGCAGTAGAAAACTAACACGTATGTAATATAACATTTTATAAACTAAAATGTCAGGCACATATGTGCTCTTAGAATTTGATACTGTGATCTATTGGAGATCTGGGGTGAAAGAATGTGCTGAACCAATGTTGGATCTATTATAAGGAGGATAAGGGAGAGAGAAGAAAGGACACGATGTTAAAGTCATGAATTTAGTTTGCTCTTCAAATGTTTAACTTTGAGGTTGCCTCTTTCCAAATCCCTGGAGATTTGGCCTTCCTGCATACAGAGAGGTTTTATTAAAGCTCAAGCCCCTTGTAAAAGCTTTTAATAGCTTTCTTTAAAAAAAAATCATCTTTAACTCTCTCTTCTGTACTATTCCCCTAAATGCAAGAGAGCTCAAAGATACTAAAGAAACACAGGAGACAAAATTAAATCAGGGGCCCTCCTAGCTCCATTATTCAAAGCACTTAGTGGACTAGAAATGATTTAAGAGTGATACAACCAGACTTCTTAGAGTAAATAGTTTTTATTTTCCTTATTGGTAAGCAGGAGAAAGAAGATTCCATATTCTCATTAGCAAAGATTTTGAATTATCTCGTGCCAAAAATAAGAGAGCATCTTTCTTCCTGTCTAGTCTACTTTCTTTTTTAATATGGAGGCAAACCAAGAGTAAAGGAAAGGAGATTACAACTTTATTACTGCTTTTATTGGATAGTTACGATATGCCGGCAGGCTATCGGGCACTGCACAGAATATAGAAATAAGACCCTGACTACTTGGTCTGTAATGTAAATGAAGCCAATCAGAATGTAATATCACTACAAGGTTCAAACCAAAGCTATGGTGTTTCTCGTAACTGCACTTGGCACTTGAATGGTTGAGACTCACAACATGCTTTATAAACATTAATTAATTATGCCGGGTTTAAATTTAATTCCTCCAGTGGATAGGATGTATGTACAGAAGATGAAAGAGTCAGCTAATAATAATCACAATAATAGCTGACACTTGTAATCTTCAAAACACCCTTTAAGCATTTATTAATCAACCATCCCACCACCTTATGGGAAAGATAAATATTATTCTCCTTATTAGTAGCCTAAGAAATTGTGACTTCAAGTGGAATGGTTTCGCCCAGGGCTTTCCTCAAAATATTCCAACTGGAGAGTCAAAAAGTAGAATCCCTCTACTCACCAGGGGCAGACTGTAAAGTTTACCAGTACCACATTATGAGAGGAGGTTCGAAGTGGTAAAACTTACAGAGGGCTTCTGTTACTGGAGAAACTGTACTAGGGTACCCCTAGAAAAGAGGGAAAAGGTTGATGAATTGGAACATTGAAGTGCCCCCCAGAGAAAGTCTCCCCCTCAGGGAGTTTCCTGTAACAGCAATGCATGTTTTTCCGATTCCTCCAGCATAGCCAGTCCTGGAATGCTCACTAACTGGGTTAAAATGGAGGTTAAAAACATCAGGGGTCCCTGGGTGGCTCAGTCATTGGAGTGTCTGACTCTTAATTTTGGCTCAGGTCAAGATCTCAGGGTTGTGGGATCAGGCTCTGTGCTCAGTGAGGAGTCTGTTGGAGATTCTCTCTCCCCCTCCCGCTGTCCCTCCCCTTCCCCTCCCCGTCTCTCAAATGAATAAATAAATCTTAAAAAACAAAAACAAAAACAAGCCCCAAAGGTAACAAAGGGCCCACAGAAGTGAGTGACTGGCTCACATAATGTTTTATTTTTAATTAAACATATTTAGAGTGCCAACACACTTGTACGTTCACCATTGGATGTGAGACAATGCATTTGACCCCTGGGTATTATCATGTGTAGAGCACACGATTCTGGGATGCCTTCCTGCACTCAAAACCACCTCCAGCTTAGGGCAGATGATGCTTCCTTTGTGGAACTATCTCTGGAAGGACAGTGGGGGCGCTAGAGCCTCTCCAATTTGCAGCCACCATTGCAGACTTTTCTACTTTTCTCTCCACGCTGTCCCACCTCTTATGTTGCCTCCCTTTCAGCCCTGGTCTTTCCACCTCAGGTCTGGCCTTCTTACTCTCAACTCAGAGATTTTACACTGACTTTCCCCTCTGCTGGGAATGTTCTGAGCCCCATATTTTATCCCTATATCTAGTCAGATGTCATTTTCACCCACCCCATTCCTTCCCTTTCTTTATATTTCTTCACAGCAAATATCACTCCTGAAACTACATTATATATCTCTCACTAGAATGCAAGATTCATGAGGACAGATTTGTTTCATTTACTACTGAAGCACTTAGATCAGAACCTGACAATAGGTATGCACCATATTCAGTGAACCAATGAATTAATAAAATGTGAACTTGAGTTTGAGCCTCACGTTGAGTATAGAGATTACCTAAAAAAAAAAAAAAAAAAAAAGCCCTGTCAATAAATTGTGAACATATTTCCATGTCAGTTCTCCTATATATCTTCATCATTATCTTAATGGCTGTATAATATTCCACTAACATCTAAATTTATTAAATAATCTTTGGTTTTGGGAAATTGAGCTCATTTCCAATTTTTTTCTTTTAAACTAGTATAACATGAAGATCATGTTGGGAAGGGGTAAGTGTAACAAGGAGGAAGGGATCAGGATGAAACAAAGCTCCCCCATTTGTTGGTAGTCAGAGGCAGCTCTGCTCCCTTATGACCCAGCTGATTCCTAGCGACTCAATCTCTTTTAACCCAGAGTTCCTGCAGCAGCCCTCTGAGGTTATATGATTGCTTGCTATTACTTGGTTCCCATGTCTAGTTATCTGGGTCTCAGTCCCTGCCTGAAGATGACAAGATATGGAATTACAAACATGAAGCATGTTCTCTGTAAATGTCGAGTCTCTTCCTAACCCCACTGATCAAAGGGGAAGGCCTAAGTTCATGGTCCCTTTGCCCTGTGGCCTTATCCTGTGCCATGTCCCTTTGGGAGCTAATCATGGACAGAGTAATCTAATTACACTAGATTAGGATAATGCATTAATGCAAGAGGTTTTGAATGGCCAAGTAACTATCTGCTCAATTTGGAGCCTGTAGGAGAGATTATCAAGCATTGTGATTATTAAAAACAATTCTGGGAGGGGCCAGAAAAGTTAGGAGGCAGAGGGAGAGTGTCAGTGGCTACTATCAAATGAGTCACGTTATCGGGAAAACAGTACCCGATTCACAGAACAATCTAATCCAATGCCCTATTTCCCCCACTTCTCGCTTAAAGTATGTAGACTCAGCCATAAGAATAGGTTAGGCCTGTCCTAAATTCTGCCCTCAGTTTCTTGACTGTAACAGAATATGGAAGCAGCTTTGAAGTTAGAATAGATTTTTGCTGAGAACAGATTTTGATCTTACATTGCTAAGAGACCACCCCATTCCACAATGCATACTGAAATAGAGCTTTTGCTCCTCTTATAATTATAAAATGCAAGATTGCTGGGTTTATTTCCTCGAGGAAAACAGTATAAATCTGCATACCTGGAATGCTGTTTCAATATTCATCTTTGTAAAGCATCTGTAGGTTTTGTCATAAACACATAGTGTTTAAGGAAACTAAATTAATTACATACACTTTAATATTGAAAGTACAAAATAACAAGCCTTACCTAGAATGCATATTTTATCTGTCTTGCTGAGAGGAAAGACAGATGAAAGAAAAATGAATACTTAGGTATTCATTTAGTAGTGTGGATGGTGAGGGGCAAACGTGTGGATGAAAAATGAATGCTACAATCAGATATTTGTGAAATAAATGGAATAGAAATATTTGTGACTCAAATACAAGTATAATCTCAGGAACTACTGAAACAAATATCATCACTAATAAAATATTTCTGGAGGCTCACAAAAATATAATCAATTTTTCAGTTCATAAAATTTCAAAAAATGGGATTTACATTTGCTAAACCAATTAACAAATTCTAATTTACTCAGTGTTGATGCTTCTAATTGGCAGCCGTGCATTTTTATGAGTCTTCTTGTTAATCTCTTATGATAATCAAACTCACAAATTTAAAATTCATTGGTGTTCTTGATACATAGAACTAGTTAAAATTCTTAATTAAATTAGGGTGACTAAAAGAAAAGTTGTTTTAAAAGTAAAATTATAAAGTGTTATGACTAATGCTGTACAAATTAGCATAAAGTAGGTTTGGGGAGAATCATTCTGAAGACTTTGCAATTAGGAGCACCTGCTATTAGTGCACTTGTTAAACTTTTATCAATTAATCATTACTCTCTCAAATAGCAAGAAAAATTGTTGTGAATATGAAGAGAGTGATTAATTGCAAGTGGCAAATTGCTGACTGGCTCCATTATTACCTGTGCTTTAAGGATTTTTAGAAGTAAATGTCTATTATCAGTTTTATGAATACATAAATTATACTAATGTGTTCAGTACTGGTTGGTTTTCTGTCTTCCTTATTCAGTAATAATTGTTTTCTCAAGGTTTTAAAGATGACTTAGAGAACACAGATTCTGTGATAGGATATTATTAACGGTTTCATCTAAAACATCTCATGATTTTATTATTTAATCTTATTCTCTAAATATACACCATCCGTATTTTCCCATCCAAAAAAGCATGGGAAGAGGGAAAAGTTGTTTTGCTATGGTGTAGAAATCAATCTTTATTTGAAGTACAATTTAGGATTGAGCAATATAGGACTATGACTTCAAAATGTTAATTAATTCCCAATTTGGCCTGGTGTTCTAACCCAAGCATTTAGATTACAAAGGGCATTTTTGTTAAAACTCATTTTATTCCAAGTTAAAATTGCAAAAAAAAAAAAAATTGATTTAGAAATGTGGTTCTAAATCAATGCAGCAATGGCAGAGTTCCTAAAGTATTTGCTAGAATGTACTTTTCATTATTCCAAGATTCACACAGGGATCTCTAATGGTCCCTGAAAATCCAGAGATTATCAAGAAATGTGACTTTAAGTACCATGAAATTGCTATAGCTATTTATCTTAGCTACTCATAGATAAAGCCATATAACTGTTAGATGGAAAGAGTCTCAAATATAGGAAAGACTTCAGCTATATTCTAGATTTAGGGAAAAAAAAAACCTTTAGGACATTGCTCTAAATTAACAAGGTGTTGTTGGGGGAGATAAGCTATAAACCAAATCTTTACAAATTCCAAATTCAACCAAAAAGTAATAAATATCAAAGCAGAATTCTGTTTTTACCTTCAGGGAAAAAAATACCCCACACTGTATTGCCATCCATAAAATCTCTGGGATCATGAACTGCATGCTCATGTTTACCTGAGCTCTTGCGTTGGCCTTTCAGATTATGTTTGTTCGTGACTGCCTGCGCCATTAGAAGGAAGTCACCGTGGATGGTAACTATGGTAACTAGATTTATCGTGGTGATCATTTCATAGCTATACAAATATCGAATCATTATGTTGTACACCTGAAACTAATATAATGTTAAATGCTAATAATACCTCAACTGAAAAAAAAAAAGAACAAAGTCTCTGATTTCAACAGAACTTCCTGGCATGGAAAGACATATCTAAATCAGGGTTTCTCTATTGACATTTTGGACTGGATCATTCTTTGTTGTGGGGGGGCTCTTTGAAATAGAGGATGTTAAGCAGCGTCCCGGGTCT
The DNA here is from genome assembly GCF_011800145.1 of Mirounga leonina. Lineage (NCBI taxonomy): Eukaryota > Metazoa > Chordata > Mammalia > Carnivora > Phocidae > Mirounga > Mirounga leonina. The sequence goes on from NW_023270237.1 coordinate 3,406,557, forward strand.
CTATAGAATCTCTGCAGTTGTGACATCCACAGGTGTCTCTAGACATTGCCAAATATTTCCTGGGTGGTAAAATTGCCCTCCATAAAGAACCACAGTTCTAGAATGATCTAAAGTTCTAGATAATTTTAATGTGGTAAACCAGGTAGGTTAGGCTCCCAGTGATGGTGTCCCCTGTCAGGTGTTGGCAACTGTACTGCCTGGGTTCATTTTCTAGTTCTGCTACTCACTATCCATGTGACTTTGGTTATCTTTAAACCTTAGTCTATTCATCTATAATATAGGAATAATAGTAATTTCCAACTTAATAGAATTATTGTGGGGAGTAAATATGATAATGAATATAAGCACATAACAGTGTCTGGCACACTATTTGTCCTCCATAAAAGTTGGTTGTTATTTTTGTATTATCATTTTAGGTTGTTATTGGTCTAGTATCATTTCTAAAACTATGGAATCCTAATTGTCTAGCCATCTTATACTAGAGAAAGTTTCAAGCATAAATAATGGTAATAACTTACATTTGTTTAGCCCTTTAAAGGGTCTAAATCCTATCACGGAGATTATTTTTAATTTTTCCATCAAAGAAATTTTTAGGATCACTATGCCCAATAGTCCATTGAACATCATGAAGGAGGTCAAAAGAAATAAAAGTCTAGTTTGGATATTCAAAGAACGTAAAACCTAGTTAGGGAAAATAATCTACACTTAAAATCACTAAAAAAAATAGATGATGTTGTTTCATGCATATTTATTGCAAACATGTTGAGGGTAGTAATAGTCTTAGACATCCCTTTAATTTTCCTTCTGGCAGTTTAGAAGTAGAAGCAGCTCCATAAATATTGGTGGGATGAAGGAATGGAAGGAATGTCAGAATAAAAAATGTATTTTCTTCCAAAATGTCTCTGACTTATTACATGGCCTTGTTGAAGCCACTTCTGTGAGTTGGTCCCTCAATGGAGAAAATATAATGTCTAATACCTGACATTTATACAGCCCCAAATAGTTTGCAAAGAATTTTCATTTACATTATCATATCTCATGATAATATATCATCAGTCCCATTCTCCTCTGAGAGCTCAGCAATTTAATTACTGTAGCTATATCATGGGTCTTGGCCCCAGAGTTTTTCTCAGCCTAGGATGTATTTCAGTCTTTAAATGACCTTGATTTTACAAAATTATGCTTTAATAACACCAAACCAATTTTATTATATATAAGATTAAGTTATAAATATAAGACCCCTTAGAATCTTTGTTTGATGGCCCAGAGTCACAGAACTAGGTAAGGCCCTGAGGATCAGTTTTGTCTTGTTCTGTTATAGCCGAGGAGATGCAGACCCATGGGCTCAAGAGAATTTCCCATGTTCTCTTGGTGAGTCACTGGCCAAGTCAGAATTAGAAGCTGATTACTCTTTTATTGTCTCATGGTATTAATCATTACAGAAGACAAAGGATTTAAATCTAACTCAAATTAGTCAAGCTTCCTTTGGCTCTGTGAAAATATTTCATTTATTAACTCAATAAACTAATAAGCACATAATTTAGTTAACCAATATGGGAAGTAGTAATGTATTGCAGCTGACATCCCTTTACTAGTTATCTGCTTAGGAAGTTTAAATGGAATTTCTTTCTTTTCAATTTCTGCTTTAACATCTAATGTACATTGAAGCAATCATCTTCATTTCAGATAAATTTTCAACTATCATTAAGTGAAAATGAATCAAATATTTTTAAGTATTATATGTACCTATCATGAACTTTTATTTTCATTTTACTCATTTGATATTTTTAGAGAGAACCTAATAACCCTGCAACAAGCTTTATATGCTTCTTGTGTGATATAGGTCCTCATAGATTTAGATGATGAGTCTCTTACTCCTTTTGGACACAGACATGTAAGAGGTGGCTGATAAATACTGAAAATGTGGTTAGCTGCCTGCTAAGACTTTAAGAACCACCAACTAAAATTGTGCACTTGGTCTAGTGAGCCATTCTTCATATACTTTGAATGCTTATAGGGTTCTTTATATAGAAAAGCTTCAATAATAAGTATGTACAATAAGAGATGAGTAAGTCAACCTGCAGTAATTATATTTAAGGCTAGAATGAAGGACCTTAGTGAGTTATGTATGTAATCATTGGTGAACTATTGAAGCAGAAGTCAAACTTTTGTCTAACACTTTCTGAAACTGGAGGCACTTTTCATGGTCAAGTTTGGCTGAAAATAAAAAGACTGTGATCAGTTGTAAGTTTCTAAAGGACAGAGACCACATTTTATGCACTTCTCTATATGTTAACGTGCAGTCAGCATTTAATAAATTTTTAACAGAACCAACTCTGTCTCTAGAACATAAGTGAACTATTAGCCCTGCTCTGAAATCTAAGGATGGCACAGCTTCCAAGGAATCTTCTGCTTGCACCTTCATACACAACTAGATTTAAACATATGGATTACTTACGTGGATGCTAACTGGTTGCTAAATTTACTTGTAAAGTTTCTAGAAGCTAAGTTGTCTAATGCTCTGCCACCATCGAGACTTCCCATTTTTTTAAGCCAAGAAAATGACCTATTTAAATAGAAAATCCCAAATCTTAAACCCTAAATCAAGAGAAACATGGTATTCTCAAAAATACCTGGACACCAGGGCCAATTGCTGCAGGTGCATCAGCAGTATTAATAAGAATTAAGGAGAACCTGGACAGAGAGAGATCGTAGTAGAATTCTGTAAATGAGGTCATTTGTGGAACCCTCTTAATTTGTCAGAGCCCGTGACAAATTTGTCAGGCCCCTCAGGGAAACAGACTATCAAAACTTAAAGAGGAGAGATCCATTTCATCATAGTCAACAGGCTTGCCTTTCTTAGGAAAAAGCCACAGCTGGTATTCTCCAATCCTTTGTCTATATCCCTAAAGAAGAATAACTTAATGACCCACTGAAGTGGCATTCCCCGAAGGGTGATTTAGGCAGCCTTTGATGACTCCACCCTAATAACAATACTCATCTCACCCAGAAACTTCTATCATGTCTTCTTACAAGATCTCACCAACACAGAGGCTTGCTTTTTGCTATGAAGGCCCTAAAACAGTATTATATAACCTGTGGGCCTGTACCCAGCTTCCCTTATCCCCTCCCAGACTGAGGAATTAGATATTCTTACTGTCATCCCCCTCAGCCAACACCAATGCCCTGGGTAAAAGTCCCATCATTTTCCAGGGGCGACTAACTCACTAGTATAGGTAACCATCCCTGAAGTTTCAAAAATGCAAACTCTTGCTTATAAATGTTCTCCATGGACAAATTGAGACTGATTTGCCAGGTTGTAAGTGAGCTCTCCACCAGGAGCAGTGGGTTCAGGGAATGCTCACTACACAGTAAATCCAACAGTTTCGATGCTTTACACCTCGTGGGCTCATTGCAAGTATTTCCTGCAAGGTAAAGTTTCTGTTCTATAAGTCAGAATGTCATGGGTCCCAAAGTTAAGGAACACAATGAGCCGAACTTGATGATTATGAGCACCATTTCTGTATGAGAGATCTCAACTTTAAAATATCCATCTCTCCAGAATCATAGCATTTGATTCTTTATCTGTTGGGAGAAAATATTTTTAGAGCATTGCCCATTCTTTGTCCTGGTTTGAAAGGATTTTCTGGTGGCAAAACAAACCACTAGTAAAGTTGGACAGAGCAATCTTAAAGGAACTGCTTTTGAGCTGCCTATCTCATATCACCAGAACATCTATCTATTCAGTGTGAGCTTTTATCTGGTATGGTAGATGCAATTTGTTATAACAGATAAATTCCCCTGTCAAGGAAAACACCACCTGCCTGGATGAGTTATTTTCAGTCTTGGCTGCACATTTGAATCACCTAGACAGCTTTAAAAAAAATACTGATGCCCAGGCCCTACTCAAGATATTCTTATTTAATTGATCTGAGGCAGTACAAACCCTTTAGTACTATTTTTTCTAATTCTCCAGTGAGTGCCCAGAATTGAGAACTTCTGCTTAGATTTATAATCTCTCTTTGATAATCTTTTAAATTTATTTAGCTTTACAATGTTCTACAAAGATAATCTTCCCTGGAGGACTGAAGGGTAAGATTGATGATGAAGTCAGTAATTTCCCTACCTGAAGCCATTGGGGAATGGATTGGTCATCACTTCCCACTGGGCCACTATTTTAGATATAGAAAAATTAACCTAAAAGGGATATTTATCATTAGATGTGTTCATGAACTGAAGTTGGTGGTGCTAAATGGTAGATATAAATCCAGAGGAAATATTACACTTGTCCCTAGATCAAATATTCTCACTTATCATTTATCACCTAAAGACATATTAAAAAATTCTGCCTTAGTTACTCAGGGAAAAGGTTTCTCTCCTCACTTTCTTTTAACAGATTAATGATCACTTAAACCTGGTCTGCCCTTGATCTTCTAGGGTCTGATTTGACAAGGAGGGTTGGGCAGCCAAATGAATCCCTGACCAGATTTGTGTGCAACATGTGAAGTAAAAAATAATAAAGACTGATTGTGGTTTTACAAATTTCAAATCTTTCTATGATAGGAAGTTCTGATTCTGCCACAGTGGAGGGGATTAGCCCCCTTCCTCCCAGACCCTCCCCTTCACAATTAAACAACTCTGAACGTAACACAACAAGCAAGTATAGGGATTCTCCGAAAGATGGAAGGAAGGCTGTCTGCAAGAGACCTCGAGACCTGAGGAATAACATACCAGTGAGTTCCCGAGGTCTCCTGATTGGCTCACACTTCCTCACAGGTCTGAGAGGGCACCGCAGAAGCCTCTAACAGGTACACACCAGAACACAAACCAACAAAAAAGACAAAGCAAAACAGCACACACACACACACACACACAAATGAAAGAAAGAAAAGAAAAAGAAAACCTTCAACAAAAGCCCATTCATCCCAAGCCAAGGGACCAGAAAACATGTGACCTCAAGTTAGAAAACCTTCTTGGCAATACTCACCCTACTCTAGTCAAACACCAAGGGAAAAAAATCACCCCTCCCACCCATGCAGTTTCAGCCCTAGAGTGGAATTTTGATCTTCCAGCACAGTCCCTGCCCAGGCAAAATCAGGCAGTACTTGGATTCCCTCATAGTTTGATGTACAAGGGGCTGAGAAGGGAGCTGATCTTTGATCCTCTGCCCAATGGAAGTAGGCAGTGCTCCAATATCCCCACTGGGGTGGTGGAGCCCTTGGAAAGCTGAGCACTCACCCTGACCTGGCATCAAGGACACTAAACAATGGGTACCATTGGAGCTGTAAGCAGTCTACTTTCACCCCAGCCCTGGAGTCAGCAAGGCTAAGTGGAGAGCTGAACCTCCAAACCCACTTAGCATCAGGGAGGTGGAGTAAAGTAGTATGAGGCAGGCCAGCTGAGAGTCCACTTCCTTTACATGTCCCCACCCCTGGTGTCAGCAGGGCCCTCCCCAAGTCTGGCATCAAAGAGGCAGAAAAGGTCACAGTAAATGGCAGGAATAACTGGAACTCCACTGATATCAGAGGAGCCCAGTGTGGAAGCCAGCTTCTAACCACACCCTGCAGCAACAAAGCAGTGTGAGTCAGTGCCCACTTTTGCCACAGCCCTTCAAGAAGCTGAACATACACAATCAATGAGACCTTCAGGTGCATTTTAACAGGGGCATGGCCTGCACAGAAAAGATGATTAAATAGGGGCCAGAGTCTCCTAATATAATGTCCAAAATGTCTAGGCTGCAATAAAAAATTGTGCATCATATTCAGAACCAGGATAATTATGCCATGAATTATAAAAGCAACCAACAGATGCCAACACCAAGATAAATCAAATGTTGGGACAATTTGACAAGGATTGTAAAACAACCATCATAAAAATGCTTCAGTGAGCAGCTAAAATTCTCTTGAGAAAAGTAAAAAAAAAAAAAAAGAAAATCTCAGCAAAGAAATAGAAATTATTTTTTAAAAGAACCAAATGGAAATTATAGAACTGAAAAAATATGGTAAGTGAAACTGGACAACTGATTAACGTGCTTAGTAGGAGAATAGGAATGACAGAGAATAGAATCAGTGAGCTTGAGAACAAACCAATAGGTTTACCTGATGTGAACAGTGAGGAAATAGATTGAAAATAAACAGAGTCTCAGGGACCTGTGGGACAATATAATGCACAGAAATGTGCAGATTCAAGAAGGCAAGCAAACCTCAGATAGAATAAACCCAAAGAAATCCATGCCAAGATATACTGTAATTGAACCTCTGAAAACTGAAGACAAAGAAAAAATCCTCAAAGCAGTCAGACAGAAATGACACATTACTTATAGGAAAACACCAAATCAAATGAAAACCCATTTGACATCTAAAACCCCAGAGGCCAGAAGAAACTGACACATTTTTCAAGTACTGGAAGAAAAGGACTCAACTGCAGGTTCTAATCTTTGAAAATATTCTTCAAAGATGAAGGGAAATAAAAACATTCTCAGAAGGAAAACTAAGAATTTATTGCTAGCAAATCTATTGTTAAAGAGCAGTTAAAAGAAGTTCCTTAAATAGAGAGGAAATGATAATAGAAGGCTTTGAACTTCAGAAGGCAATAACATCAGAATGGGCAAAAATGCATAAATGTAATAGACAGTCCTATTTCTCATGGGATTCTTTTATCATTTTTGATGAATAAAGCAAAAAGTATAACATCATATAATGTGGTACTTAAAGTATGTGGAGTAAATACTAAAAACAACTATGTTTAAAAGGTGAGGAGGGAGATCATGCCATTTGTGACAATGTGATGGACCTAGAGGGCATTGTGCTAAGTGAAATAAGTCAGAGTGAGAAAGACAAATACCATATGATTCCACTCATAAATGGAATCTAAAAAAATGAATAAAGAAACAAAAGACAGAATCAGAACTATAAATACAGAGAACAAACTGATGGTTGCCAGAGGGGCAGGGGTGTGGGGGGATAGGCAAAATGGGTGAGGGGGGATGGGAGATATAGGCTTCCGGTTATGGAATGAGTAAGGCATGGGGATAAAAAGCAGAGCATAAGGAATAGTGTCAATGTTATTGTAATAGCAATGTATGGAGACAGATGGTAGTTACACTTGTGGTGAACACAGCATAATGTATAAACTTGTCAAATCAGTAAGTTGTACACCTGAAACTAATGTAACATTGTGTGTCAACTGTACTAAAAAAAAAAAGTAGATAAAGAAAAGTAAAAAAAAAAAAAGTGGGGATGTTAAAAGGATCTAAATGGAAGTAAAAATTTTAAACTACACTCAAAGGGGTAAAATATTGATAAAATCAGACTGTAATAACTCACATATGCATATTGTTATATACAGGACAACCACTATTATAACTAAAAATACTGTAAATAAAAATAAGGAAATCCTTAAAAAGTGTTCTAATAACCCAGAAAAGGTTAAAAAAGCAGAAATAGAGGAAAACTAAACTGAGGAAACAAAGAAAAAACAAATCTTTTCTTCTATATTTTTTGCTGTCTTAAAAAATATATATCAAGTATCCGCATAAGAGTACCTGAATTTAGCAGTCAGATCCAATCATAAAGAAGAATCCGAAACATTATTACCTAGGGTATTAAGTTCAGTGAGTGTACAAATAACTATATGTTTATTTATTTATTTACAAATAACTTTTTAAAGTGACAGTTTAAAATAAGTACTCAAAAAAATTTTTATTCTGCCCTCAAAATGGTAGCCTTCATTTTAGTCAACTTTTGGTCATTCATATAACTAATATTAAGTTATTATATCATCTGGTTAGATTAAATTGAGGTATTTCCTATTTTTTAAAGGGCTACCTTTTAGTCTTCCAACATTATAATATCATTAGCTTAATAAAACAGCCATGTATATAAAATACTTTAAAATATTTTTAATATAAAGGAAATAAAAATGTAGTAATAAATTGAAAGCTAAGGTATTCAGGCCAACATTCTAGTGAAAGAAGAGGTATATAAGATAATTTTTTCTTCTGATTTTGGTCACTATTACATTTTTTAAATCATATAGTGAAGATATTATTCAAAGTAATAAAAGATTGTTGCTTTTATTAGCATTGTTGCTTTAGTGTATTTTTCTTTTTGCTAATTTGTACATTGTAAGATTTCTTCAGTAGCATGCACAAGGTTGTATATTAAGATAAATATTCCAGAGGAGAACTAAGATGGTGGAGGGGTAGGAGACCTAAATTTCCTCTGGTCCCAGGAATTCAGCTAGATAGGGATCAAACCATTCTGAACACCTACAAACTCAACAGGAGATCAAAGAGAAGAGTAGCAGCAACTGTCTGAGCAGAAAAGCGACCACTTTCTGGAAGGAAGGACATGCGGAGAAGTGAATCCAAGGTGATATTCGGGAGGATAGATGGCAGGGGAGGGGACTTCCATCAGCCACTACTGGCAAGTGATAGAGCTGTGGAGCACAAAATCGGAACTTTTACAAGTCGGCTCTGCTGAGGGATGTCGCTCCAGTGGCTAAGCCAGGGCGGGGGGGAACCCTTGTGGGACAGTGTGGTCTCAGGACCCTCAGGGTCACAGAAAGACTGGGGGTGCCTGAGTGTGGCAGAGCTCCTAGGTATCGGAGCAGGGAAGCTGGCTGCAGAGATGGAGCCAAGGTGCGGGCTCTCAGCTTGGGGTTGCCATAAACCGTGATCCGCAGCACAGTTGGGCCACTGCTCCTCCAGCAGGGACCCAACAAGCAGCAGATCTGGGGAGACTCCCCTTCTTCCCCTGGGAGGAGTGGCGTGGGAGCGCACCGCAGGGATCGGCTGGGTTTGGAGACTCCACATGGGGTCGGATGCCAGAGATAGAAACACTCGATCACAGGCCGGATGAGCACGGAGTGCGGCCGGAAACCGGGGAGACGGGAGTGATTGCTTTTCTCTGGGGGTGCACTGAGGAGCAGGGCCCCAAGTTCTCCACTCCTCTGGGGCAGAGATTGGGAGGCCGCCATTTTCACTCTTAGCCTCCACAGCTGTACAGAAAGCTTGCAGGGAACAAAAGCTCCCAAGAGCAAACCCGAGCAGATTACTTAGCCTGGATGGGCAAGGGCGGGGCAATTCCACCTCTGGCAAAGACATTTGGGAACTACGGCAACAGGCCCCTCCCGCAGAAGATCGGCAAGAACAGCCAGCCAAGACCAAGTTTACCGATCAATGAGAATGGCTGAACTCCAGCGCTAGGGAAATACTGCACATAGAATTCATGGCTTTTTCTCCCTGATTCTTTAGTCATTCAAAGTTAATTTTTGTAATTTTCTTTTTCTTTTTCTTTTTTTTGAAGTTTTTTCCCCTTTTCCAACCAATATCTTATCAATCTCTTTTTTAAAAGTCTTTTTTATTTTTCATTTTTAGAGTGATATTCTATCCCTTCATAGTAGTTAACCTTATTTTTGGTATATATATATATAAGTTGTTCTCTCTTTAAAATTTTGGGATACAGTTTCCTTTAACAGAACATAATATACCCTAAATCTCTAGTGTATGGCTTTGTTCTAGTCTCCTATCTGATCACATTCTCCCTTTTTTTTTTTAAATTCCTCTTCTTTCTTTTTTCAACCAACTTCTTATCTTCTCAAACCCTTTTATAAAATCTTTTATAATTTTCATCTTTACAATCATATTCCATCCCTTCATCGTATTTACCCTTATTTTTGTATATATATAAGTCTTTCTTTCTTTAAAATTTTGGGAGGCAGTTTCTTCTAACCAACCAAAACACGTGCAAAATCTAGTATGTGGCATTGATCTATGCACCAGCCTGATCATATTTGATCATATTCTTTTTTTTCTTTTTTCTTTCTTTCCCTTTCTTTTCCCCTGGGTTCAGCTCTCTTCTGATTTGTTTAGTGTATATTTTTCTGGGGTCATTGTTCCCCTGTTTGCATTTTGTTCTCTCATTCATCTATTGTCCTCTCAACAAAATGACAAGATGGAAAAAAATCACCTCAAAAAAAGAACAAGAGATAGTACTGCTGCCAGGGACCTAATAAATACGGACATTAGTAAGATGTCAGAACTAGAGTTCAGAATGACAATTTTAAACATACTAGCTGGGCTTGAAAAAACCATGTGAGATATTAGAGAAATGCTTTCTGGAGAAATAAAAGAACTAAAATCTAACCAAGTCAAAATCAAAAAGGCTATTAATGAGGTGCAATCAAAAATGGAGGCTATAACTGCTAGGACGAACGAGGCAGAAGAGAGAATTAGTGATATAGAAGACCAAATAATGGAAAATAAAAAGCTGAGAAAAAGAGAGATAAACAACTAGTGGATCACAAGGGCAGAATTCGAGAGATAAGTGATGCCATAAGATGAAACAATATTAGAATAATTGGGATCCCAGAAGAAGAAGAAAGAGAGAGGGGGGCAGAACGTATATTAGAGCAAATTATAGCAGAGAACTTCCCTAATTTGGGGAAAGAAACAGGCATCAAAATCCAGGAGGCACAGAGAACCCCCCTCAAAAGCAATAAAAATAGGTCAACACTCCAACATCTAATAGTAAAACTTAGAGTCTCAGAGACAAGGAGAAAGTCCTGAAAGCAGCTTGGGACAAGTGATCTATAAACTACAAGGGAAGAAACATTAGTTTGGCAACAGACTTTTCCACAGAGATCTGGCAGGCCAGAAAGGACTGGCATGATATATTCAGAGCACTAAATGAGAAAAAATATGCAGCCAAGAATACTATATCCAGCTAGGCTGTCATTGAAAATAGAAGGAGAGATAAAAAGCTTTCAGGACAAACAAAAACTAAAGGAATTTGCAAACATGAAACCAGCCCAACAAGAAATATTGAAAGGGGTCCTCTAAGCAAAGAGAGAGCCTAAAAGTAACATAGATCAGAAAGGAACACAGACAATATACAGTAACAGTCACCTTACAGGCAATACAATGGCACTAAATTCATATCTTTTAATAGTTACCCTGAATGTAAATGGGCTAAATACCCCAATCAAAAGACACAGGCTATCAGATTGGATAAAAAATACAAAACCCATCAATATGCTGTCTGCAAGAGACTCATTTTAGACCCAAAGGCACCTCCAGGTTGAAAGTGAAAGGGTGGAAAACTATTCACCATGCTACTGGACACCAAAAGAAAGTTGGGGTGGCAATCCTTATAGCAGACAAATTAGATTTTAAACCAAAGACTATAATAAGAGATGAGGAAGGACACTATATCCTTTGTAAAGCGTCTATCCAACAAGAAGATCTAACAATTGTAAATATCTATGCCCCTAACATGGGACCAGCCAATTATATGAGCCAATTAATAACAAAAGCCCAGAAACACATCAACAACAATACAATAATAGTGGGGGACTTTAACACCCCCCTCACTGAAATGGACAGATCATCTAAGCAAAAGATCAACAAGGAAATAAAGACTTTAAATGACACACTGGACAAAATGGACTTCACAGATATATTCAGAACATTCCACCCCAAAACAACAGAATACACATTCTTCTGTGGTCCCCATGGAACAATCTCCAGAATAGATCACATCCTAGATCACAAATCAGGTCTCAACTTGTACCGAAAGATTAGGATCATTCCCTGCCTATTTTCAGACCACAATGCTTTGAAACTAGAACTCAATCACAAGAGGAAAGTCAGAAAGAACTCAAATACATGGAGGCTAAAGAGCATCCTACTAAAGAATGAATGAGTCAACCAGGAAATTAAAGAAGAATTTAAAAAATTCATGGAAATCAATGAAAATGAAAACACAACTGTTCAAAATCTTTGGGCTGCAGCAAAGGGAGTCCTAAGAGGAAAGTATATAACAATACAAGCCTTTCTCAAGAAACAAGAAAGGTCTCAAATACACAACCGAACCCTACACCTAAAGGAGCTAGAGAAAAAACAGCATATAAAGCCTAAACCCAGCAGGAGAAGAGAAATAATAAAGATCAGAGCAGAAATCAATGAACTAGAAACCAAAAGAACAGTAGAACAGATCAACGAAACTAGGAGCTGGTTCTTTGAAAGAATTAACAAGATTGATAAAACCCTGGCCAGACTTATCAAAAAAAAAAAAAAGAGAAACAGACATTTTTCCAAAGAAGACATCCAAATGGCCAACAGACACATGAAAAAGTGCTCAATATCGCTCAGCATCAGGGAAATCCAAATCAAAACCTCAATGAGATACCACCTCACACCAGTCAGAATGGCTAAAATTAACAAGTCAGGAAATGACAGATGTTGGCGGGGATGCGGAGAAAGGGGAACCCTCCTCCACTGTTGGTGGGAATGCAAGCTGGTGCAGCCACTCTGGAAAACTGTATAGAGGTTCCTCAAAAAGTTGAAAATAGAGCTACCCTACGATCCAGCAATTGCACTACTGGGTATTTAC
>NW_023270237.1:3428951-3644698 GCF_011800145.1 Mirounga leonina
TCTTTTGGTACCGGTTGAGACCTGATTTATGACCTAGGATGTGATCTATTCTGGAGAATATTCCATGGGCACTAGAGAAGAACGTGAATTCCGTTGCTTTGGGGTGGAATGTTCTGAATATGTCTGTGAAGTCCATTTTGTCCAGTGTGTCATTTACAGTCTTTATTTCCTTTGTTGATCTTTTGCTTAGATGATCTGTCCATTTCAGTCTCCCACTATTGTTGTATTGTTTTCGATGTGTTTCTTTGCTTTTGTTATTAATTGCCCTATATAATTGGCTGCTCGCATGTTAGGGGCATAGATATTTACAATTGTTAGATCTTCTTGTTGGATAGATCCTTTAAGTATGATATAGTGTCCTTCCTCATCTCTTATTACAGTCTTTGGTTTAAAATCTAATTTGTCTGATATAAGGATTGCCACCCCAGCTTTCTTTTGGTGTCCATTAGCATGGTAAACGGTTTTCCACCCCCTCACTTTCAAACTGGGGGTGTCTTTGGTTCTAAAATGAGTCTCTTGCAGACAGCATATCGATGGGTCTTGTTTTTTAATCCAGTCTGTTAGCCTGTGTCTTTTGATTGGGGCGTTTAGCCCATTTACATTCAGGGTAACTATTGAAAGATAGGAATTTAGTGCCATTGTATTGCCTGTAAGGTGACTGTTACCGTATATTGTCTGTGTTCCTTTCTGGTCTATGTTGCTTTTAGGCTCTCTCTTTGCTTAGAGGACCCCTTTTAAGATTTCCTGGAGGGCTGGTTTTGTGTTTGCAAATTCCTTTAGTTTTTGTTTGTCCTGGAAGCTTTTTATCTCTCCTTCAATTTTCAATGACAGCCTAGCTGGATAGAGTATTCTTGGCTGCATATTTTTCTCATTTAGTGCTCTGAATATATCCTGCCAGTCCTTTCTGGGCTGCCAGGTCTCTGTGGTTAGGTCTGTTGCCAATCTAATGTTTCTACCCTTGTAGGTTACATATCTCTTCTCCTGAGCTGGTTTCAGGATTTTCTCTTTGTCTATGAGACTCATAAGTTTTACTATTAGATGTCGGGGAGTTGACCTATTTTTATTGATTTTGAGAGGGCTTCTCTGTGGTTCCTGGATTTTCATGCCTGTTTCTTTCCCTAAATTAGGGAAGTTCTCTGCTATAATTTGCTCCATTATTCCTTCTGCCCCTCTCTCTCTTTCTTCTTCTTCTGGGATCCCAATTATTCTAATGTTGTTTCATCTTATGGTATCGCTTATCTCTCGAATTCTGCCCTCGTGATCCAGTAGTTGTTTATCTCTCTTTTTCTCAGCTTCTTTATTTTCCATCATTTCATCTTCTATATTACTGATTCTCTCTTCTGCCTCATTTATTCTAGCACTTAGCGCCCCCATTTTTGATTGCACCTCATTAATAGCCTTTTTGATTTCTACTTGGTTGGATTTTAGCTCTTTTACTTCTCCAGAAAGGGTTTCTCTAATAACTTCCATATTTTTTTCAAGCCCAGCTAGTATCTTTAAAGTGATGTTTCTGAACTCTAGATCTGACATCATACTAATGTCCGTATTGAGTAGGTCCCTGGCAGTCGGTACTACCTCTTGTTCTTTTTGTTGAGGTGATTTTTTCCGTCTTGTCATTTTGTGCAGAGGAGAATAGATTAATGAGAGACAAAATGCTAGCAGAGTAACCACGTCCCCAGAAAATATACTTTAAACAAATCAGAAAAGACCTGAAGCAGTGGGATAAGAAAGGGAAAGAGAGAAAAAAGAAAAAGAAAAAAAAGAAAAACAAAAAGATAAAGATAAAAACAAAGACAAACAAAACAAAACAACAACAACAAGAAAAAAAACCAGAATGTGATCAAATATGATCTATATGGTATATAGATCAGTGCCACACACTAGATTTGGGGTGTATTTTGGTCTTTTAGAAGATAGTGACTCCCAAAATTTTAAAGAAAGAAAAACTTATATATGTACAAAAATAAGGGTTGATATGATGAAGGGATGGAATATGACTGTAGAAATGGAAATTATAAAAATTTTATAAAAGGAATTGATAAGAAGTTGTTTGAAAAAAGAAAGAAGAGGATTTAAAAGAAAGAAAAAGAAAAGAAAAAAAAAGGGAGAGGATGTGATCAGGCAGGGGAATAGAAAACACCATATACTAGAGATTTAGGGTATATTTTAATCTGTTAGAAGAAACTATCTCAAAATTTTAAAGAGAGAACAAATTAAATATATAAGCCAAAAATAGGGGTAACTACTATGAAGGGATAGAATATGACTCTAAAAATGAAAAATAAAAATGTTTTTTTATTTAAAAAAGGGATTGATAAGATGTTGGTTGAAAAAGGGAAAAAGAAAAATTCAAAAAGAAATAAAAAGACAAAAAATTAAAAAAAAATTAACTTTAAAAGACTAAAGAATCATGGTAAAAAAGCCGTGAATTCTATGTGCAGTAGTCCCCTAGCGCTGGAGTTCTGCCGTTCTCATTGATCGGTAAACTTGGTCTTGGCTGGCTGTTCTCGCTGATCTTCTGGGGAGGGGCCTGTTGCCGTGGTTTCCAAATGTCTCTGCCGGAGGCGGAATTGCCCCGCCCTTGCCCCCTCCCGGCTAAGTAATCTGCTCGGGTTTGCTCTCCGGGGCTTTTGTTCCCTGCGAGCTTTCCGTACAGCTTTGGAGGCGGAGAGTGAAAATGGCGGCCTCCCAATCTCCACCCTGGAGGAGCCGAGAACTGGGGCCCCGCTCCTCAGTGAGCCCCCAGAGAAAAGCTGTCAGTCACTCCCTTCTCCCCGGTCTCCGGCCACACTCTGTGCTCACCCGGCCTGTGACCTCGCGTTTCTATCTCTGGCACCTGACTCGGTGTGGAGTCTCCAAACCCAGCAGATCACTGCGGTGCACTCCCACGTGGCTCCTCCCAGGGGAGGAAGGTGAGTCTCCCCAGATCTGCCGCTTGTTGGGTCCCTGCTGGAGGAGCAGTGGCCCGACTGTGCCGCGGATCACGGTTTATGGCAACCCTGAGCTGAGAGCCCGCGCCTGGGCTCCGCCTAGCAGCCAGCTTCCCTGCTCTGATACCTGGGAGCTCTGCCACACTCGGGCACCCCTAGTCTTTCTGTGACCCCGATGGTCCTGAGACCACACTGTCTCGGAGGGTTCCACCCCCGCTTAGCCACCAGAGTGACATCCCTCAGTGGAGCAGACTTTTAAAAGTTCCAATTTTGTGCTCCATGGTTCTATCACTTGCCAGAAGCGGCCGACAGAGGCCCCTCCCTCACCATCTATCCTCCCGAATATCGCCTCGGATTCACTTCTCCGCATGTCCTACCTTCCAGAAAGTGGTCGCTTTTCTGATGAGAGAGTTTTTGCTCTTCTTTTCTTCAATCTCCTGTTGAGTTTGTAGGTGTTCAGAATGGTTTGATCCCTATCCAGCTGAATTCCTGAGAGGAGACGAAATCCAGGTCTCCTACTCCTCCGCCATCTTGCTCCGCCCCCCTACAACATCCTTTCTTGATCAAAACTCTTCAGAGTATAGGGATAGAGGGTACATACCTCAAGATCATAAAAGCCATCTATGAAAAGCCCACAGCAAATATCATTCTCAATGGGGAAAAACTGAGAGCTTTCCCCCTAAGGTCAGGAACATGGCAGGGATGTCCACTATCACCACTGCTATTCAACATAGTACTAGAAGTCCTAGCCACAGTAATCAGTAAACAAAAAGAAATAAAAGGCATCCAAATTGGCAAAGAAGAAGTCAAACTCTCACTCCACTTCATGTGGAAAACCCAAAAGACTCCACCCCAAAACTGCTAGAACTCATACAGGAATTCAGTAAAGTGGCAGGATATAAAATCAATGCACAGAAATCAGTCGCATTTCTATACACCACCAACAAGACAGAAGAAAGAGAAATTAAGGAGTGGATCCCATTTACAACTGCACCCAAAACCATAAGATACCGAGGAATAAATCTAAGCAAATAGGCAAAGAATCTGTACTCAGAAAACTATAAAATACTCATGAAACAAATTGAGGAAGACACAAAGAAATGGAAAAAAGTTCCACGTTCATGGACTGGAAGAACAAATATTGTGAAGATATCAATGCTACCTAGAGCAATCTACACATTCAATGCAATCCCTTTCAAAATACCATCCACTTTTTTCAAAGAAATGGAACAATTAATCCTAAAATTTGTATGGAACCAGAAAAGACCCCACATAGCCAGAGGAATGTTGAAAAAGAAAAGCAAAGCCAGTGGCATCACAGTTCTGGACTTCAAGCTCTATTACAAAGCTGTCACCATCAAGACAGTATGGTACTGGCACAAGAGCCGACACATAGATCAATGGAACAGAATAGAGAGCCCAGAAATGGACCCTCAACTCTATGGTCAACTCATCTTTGACAAAGCAGGAAAGAATGTCCAATGGAAAAAAGACAGTCTCTTCAACAAATTGTGTTGGGACAATTGGACAGCCACATACAGAAGAATGAAACTGGACCATTTCCTTACACCACACACAAAAATAGACTCAAAATGGTTGAAAGACCTCAATGTGAGAGAGGAGTCCATCAAAATCGTAAAGGAGAACACAGCAACCTCTTCAACCTCAGCCGCAGCAACTTCTTCCTAGAAACATCGCCAAAGGCAAGGGAAGCAAGGGCAAAAATGAACTATTGGGACTTCATCAAGATAAAAAGCTTTTGCACAGCAAAAGAAACAGTCAACAAAACCAAAAGACAACCGACAGAATGGGAGAAGATATGTGCAAATGACATATCAGATAAAGGGCTAGTATCCAAAATCTATAAAGAACTTACTAAACTCAACACCCAAAGAACAAATGATCCAGTCAAGAAATGGGCAGAAGACATGAACAGACATTTTTCCAAAGAAGACATCCAAATGGCCAACAGACACATGAAAAAGTGCTCAACATCGCTTGGCATCAGGGAAATCCAAATCAAATCCTCAGTGAGATACCACCTCACACCAGTCGAATGGCTAAAATTAGCAAGTCAGGAAATGATAGATGTTGGCAAGGATGTGGAGAAAGGGGAACCCTCCTACACTGTTGGTGGGAATGCAAGCTGGTGCAGCCACTCTGGAAAACAGTATAGAGGTTCCTCAAAAAGTTGAAAATAGAGCTACCATACGACCCAGCAATTGCACTACTGGGCATTTACCCCAAAGATACAAATGTAGGGATTCGAAGGGTTATGTGCACCCCAATATTTATAGCAGCAATGTCCACCATAGCCAAACTATGGAAAGAGCCAAGATGTCCATCAACAGATGAATGGATAAAGAAGTGGTATATATACACAATGGAATATTATGCAGCTATCAAAAGGAATGAATTCTTGGCATTTGCAACAACGTGGATGGAACTGGATGCTATTATGCTGAGTGCAATAAGTCAATCAGAGAAAGGCATGTATCATATGACCTCACTGATATGAGGAATTCTTAATGTCAGGAAACAAACTGAGGGTTGCTGGAGTGGTGGCAGGTGGGAGGGATGGAGTCGCTGGGTGATAAACATTGGGGAGGGTATGTGCTATGGTGATCGCTGTGAATTGTGTAAGACTGATGAATCACAGACCTGTACCTCTGAAGCAAATAATACATTATATGTTTAAAAAAAAAGAAGAAGAAGAAGATAGCAGGAAGGGAAAAATGAAGGGGGGAAATCAGAGGGGGAGATGAACCATGAGAGACTATGGACTCTGAGAATCAAACTGAGGGTTTGGAGCACTGGGTGTTAAACGCAAACAATGAATCATGGAACAGTACATCAAAAACTCATGATGTTAATGTATGGTGATTAACATAACATAATTTTAAAAAAAGACAAAGAAAAGAAAAATAAAGATAAATATTCCAGGTTTCCATTATATAATGGCCACTAACAAATTCTAATTTCTCTGTATATATTCTCCCAAAAAACATACCAATCAGGCAGGCATGCAAATAACATCATCACAGAGAATACTGAAAATATTCAAAGTATTTTTATGGGGTGAGAATAATTGAACTATAAAGCTGGATACTCCAACAATGAAAATTAAAGACAATTTTGTTTATGTATATCAATGCATAACTCTAAAATAAAATATTGGCAAACAAACAAAATGGTGCATTTAAAAAAAGGTATCCTGACCAATTGGGGTATATACTACAACAATGCAAAAACTGTTCAACATTTTAAAAAGCCATAATTGTCAGAACATTAATATATTTAAGGAAACATTATCATGCTTCTCCCTAGATGCTTAAGAGGTATTTCAGAATTCAACAATTTCTAACTTAAAAAAAATTCTGAAATAAGATTTAATGAATTCATCCTAAGATGAATTATTCTAAAATGATTATGTTGTGTGTATGTGTATGTCTGTGTGTGTGTCAGTGTTTCCATTCCTCAACTCAAAATGTAACATTTATGTATACGGAAACACTTGATAAATTCTCACTGAGACAGCAGTAAGGGAACGATGCCTATCATTTGCATTACTTTATACTCTTATGTTAGAAATATTATCCCCCTCACACCAGTCAAAATAGCTAAAATTAACAATTCAGGAAACGACAGATGTTGGCAGGGATGCGGAGAAAGGGGAACCCTCCTACACTGTTGGTGGGAATGCAAGCTGGTGCAGCCACTCTGGAAAACAGTATGGAGGTTCCTCAAAAAGTTGAAAATAGAGCTACCATACGACCCAGCAATTGCACTACTGGGTATTTACCCCAAAGATACAAATGTAGTGATCCGAAACGGTAGTACGTGCACCCCGATGTTTATAGCAGCAATGTCCACCATAGCCAAACTATGGAAAGAGCCAAGATATCCATCGACAGATGAATGAATAAAGAAGATGTGACATATATATAAACAATAGGATATTATGCAGTCAAAAAAAAAAAAAAAAAACAACCCGAAAGCTTGCCATTTGCAATGACATGGTTGGAACTAGAGGGTATTATGCTAAGTGAAATAAGTCAATCAGAGAAAGACATGTATCATATGATCTCACTGATATGAGGAATTCTTAATCTCAGGAAATAGGGTTGCTGGAGTGGTGGGGGGTGGGAGGGATGGGGTGCCTGGGTGATAGACATTGGGGAGGGTATATGCTATGGTGAGCGCTGTGAATTGTGTAAGACTGATGAATCACAGACCTGTACCTCTGAAATAAATAATACATTATATGTTAAAAAAAAAGAAGATAGTAGAAAGGGAAAAATGAAGGGGGGGAATCGAAGGGGGAGATGAACCATGAGAGACTATGGACGCTGAGAAACAAACTGAGGGTTCTAGAGGGGAGGGGGTGGGGGGATGGGTTAGCCTGGTGATGGGTATTAAAGAGGGCACATTCTGCATGGAGCACTGGGTGTTATACACAAACAATGAATCATGGAACACTACATCAACAACTAATGATGTAATGTATGGTGATTAACATAATAAAATAAAATTACAAAAAAGAAATATTATCCAATGTGACTATAAAAAATAATTAGGAATATGATAATTATAAAAGAAAAGACAAAAACATATCTTGATTTATAAATATGTATAAAATGTATGTATAAAATACATATAATACAAATATGTATAAAATGTATATAATATAAACGATATTTAAATATATAAAATAAATGAATTGTGTTAGTGTGCTAGAAAAGGATCAATGAAAATATGATTACAAATAGTAATATAATTCCATGATATGCCATGATATATAAAATTAATATGTAAAATTAATATCTCATATATATAAAAATTATTGGTTAGAAAAAATAATAGAAGAAAAGATCCCACAACAAAAAAGTGTGAGAAAACAGAAATAAAATAATATATATAATCTGTACATGGAAAATTATAAAACACTATTGCAAGAAACAAAAATAAACTTGAACAGACAGAAAGACACCCTATATTCTTTTTTTTTATTATGTTATGTTAATCACTGTACATTCTTGGTTTCTAATTAGCACATTTACTTTATTGTATGATACACATAAACAGTATGGTTTAAAATTTTGTGTCAGTTCTTCTTTCTCTTTAGGATATGGTATAAGGATGTATAGTCAGTATACTGGGTCAAAGTGTTTTTGTAATATAATTTCAATATAGAACAAAAAAATAAGCACAAGATCAAAAATAAGGCTAACCCATCCTCCCACCCCCCTCCCCTCTAGAACCCTCAGTTTGTTTCTCAGAGTCCATAGTCTCTCATGGTTCGTCTCCCCCTCCGATTTTCCCCCCTTCATTCTTCCCCTCTTGCTATCTTCTCTTTTTTTTTTTAAACATATAATGTTTTATTTGTTTCAGAGGTACAGGTCTGTGATTCAACAGTCCTACACAATTCACAGCGCTCACCAAGACACCCTATATTCTTGGATTGAGTGATTCAATTCCTAAAGAGTCAATATTGTTTGAGTTAATATAAAAAATGACATATGAAAATATGTGATGTCAATAAAAATACTAATTTTTTTTGTGAAGCTAGAAAATTCGAGTCTTGAAATACAGTAGCAAATAGTCAAGAAATTTTTGAAAAAGAAGAGCATATTAAATCATACTTTTGTAAAGTCACTATATTTAAACAGTGTGATATTACGTCTAAGAACAGACAGACAAAACAATGAAAGTGAATGGAAAGTATGGAGCAAGTATATATGGATTTTCCATATATGATAAGGTGGCATTTCAAATTACTGGGAAAAGCTGGACTTTTAAGTAAATTATCACAGGGCAGTTGGAAAGTAGGAATTATAATTCAAATTATGAAGCAATAATGGAAAATACCAATAAATTCAGCAAAAAAATATTTTGCACGGAAAAGGAAGAAATAAAACACCATATGGAAGCCAAAATACAACTCTATTCATCAACCTTTGCAAAGTTAAGTTGTATAACAGATGATCTCAAAATCTCAGTGGCCAGCAACAACAACTTGCCTCACTGGACAACTCTGGATTAAATGTGTTCCACATCATCCTGTCCCCTTTCATAGAGCCACCCCCTTATGAATCACTGCTATTCTTCCAACTGTCATTTAACACTCCCACATATGTTCATAAGGTTTCCATTTGCTTCACATCTTTGCCAACACCTGTTTTTAATTTTTGTTTTTCTGGTGGGTGTGCAGTAGTATCTCATTGTGGTTTTAATTTGCATCTCCTTAGTGACCAATGATGTTGAACATCTTTTCCTGGACTTGTTCATTTGCAAAGTATTTGCACATTTTTTACTTGGTTGTCTTCTTATTATTGAGTTGTAAGACTTCTCTGTATATTCTGAATCCAAGTAGTTTGTAACATATACATTTTGCAAATATTTTCTCACCATCTGTGACTTGCCATTTAATTTTCCTAAAGGAATTTTCTGACAAGCACAATTTTTTAATTTTGGGAATATTTAATTACAATTTATTTTTCTTTTGTGACTCCTATATTTTGCGTCCTGTCTACGCTACTTTGGCCTTACCCAAGATTGCAAAGATTTTCTCATATGTTTTTTTCTAGAAGTTTTCCACTTTTAAAGCCCTCGTGTTGAGGTCCATAATCCATTTTGAATCAAATTTTGTGTATAGTGTCAGGAAAATGCTAAAGCCCCCTTTTTTCCATATTGATATCCAGTTAACCCAATACCATTTATTGAAAAGACAAATTTTCCCTCATCAATTCATTTTGGTAAATTGTCAAAAACTAACTTACCATATAATTATACATCTATTTCTTAACTCCCAATTCCATAACATTGATCTAAATATCTGTATTGATGCCAATATTGTACTTCCTTGTTAACTGTTTGAAGTCAGGGTGTATAAATCCTCCAAATGCATTCTTTTTTTTTCAAAATTTTATATTCTATATACTTCATATTCCCATATAAACTGTAGAATCAGTTTGACAATTTCTTTAAAAGTGTATATTGGGATTTTATTTGCAGTTGTGTTAAATTTATAAATAAATTTGGAGAGAATCAATACCTTAACAATATTTAGTCTCCCAATTCATGAACTTTGTATGGTTCCCCAACTATATATGTCCTCTTTAACTTCATTCAGCAATCTTTTCAATTTTCATTGTACAGGTATTGCACATGCTCTTAAAATTATCTCTAAGCATTATATAGATTTTTAATGCTATTGTATTTTCATTGCTAGTATCTAGAAACCCAGTTTGTTTTGGTATACTTGTCTTGGGTTATCATGTGATGCTGTTATATTCACTCAAAAGTTAGAGTTAGAGTAGGTTTTTTTTTTTTTTTTCAGTAGCATCCTTAGGAATTTCTATGTACATCATGATAATAGTCACAAAGTAAAAGCAGTTTTATGTCTTTCTTTCCTGCGTGTGTGTGTGTGGGGGGGGGGGTGTTTTCCTTGCTTTACTGCACAGGCTAGGATTTCCAATGTAATGTAAAATAAAATAAATGTGGCAGACATTCTTGACTTATTCCCAGTCTTAGAGCAGGAGATTATTTAATCTTTTACTACTAAGTATGGTGTTAACTGAATGTTTCCTTCTCTTACCCTAATATTTACATTTGGTTGAGAGCTTTTAGAATCAGTGGATGATGCATTTTGTAAAATTTTGTTTTTACTACATCTATTGAAATGATCATATGCTTTTCTCCTTTATTCTCTTTATATGGGAGAATTATATTGAGTTTAGAATGTTAAACAAACCTTATGATCCTGGAATAATACCCTACTTGATTATTACATATTATCTGTTTTTTATATTGCTTGATTTAGTTTTCTAATCTGGTTAAGGATTTTGCATCTAGTATTTTGAAGGATATTGGTCTTTAGCTTTGTCTTGTAATGTCTTTGTCTGAAGATGATAACAGGATAATCCTGGACTCATAAAGTGGTTTGGAAATTATTGCATCCTTCTCTATTTTCCAAGAGAATTTATGTGTGATTGGTATTATTCCTTTCTTAAATATTCAATGGAATTTTCCTAGGAAGCCACCTGGGCCTGGAGTTTTCTTCCGGGAGAGCTTTTAAGTAATGAATTCAATTTCTTTAGTAAATATAGAACTATTTAGGTGTTTGTTTCTCTGTGAGCTAGTTTTGTAGTTTACACCATCAAGGAGTTTGTGTAATTCATTTACATTCCCAAGTTTATTGAGATAAAGTTGTTCATCATATTTCCTTATTATTCTTTTAATGACTGTCAGATCAGCAGTGATGTTTCTTATTTTATTCCTGATAATGGTCATTTGTGTCTTCTCTCTCTCTGGGTTTTTTTTTTTTTTTTTGATCCATCTACTTAGTTTATCACTTTTGTTGACATTTTCAAAGAATCAGAATTCAAAATTCAAAATTCAGAATTCAAAATCAGAATTCAATTATTTTCTAAATTTTATTGATCTCTATTTTTTCTTTAAGTTTGTTTTCATCTTTATGAATTTGCTTGCTTTAATTTTTTATTTGTTCTTTTTTTTAGCTTTTTATAAGGGAAGTTTAGATCATTGATTGTGTACTCTTTGCACTTTATTAATATAAGCCTATTAATATATAATATATAAACAGTGCTTTAACTGTATCACACAAATTTTGAAATGGAGTTGTTTTCCTTATATATAGTCCCAAATATTTACTAATTTCTCTTGGAATTTCTTCTTTGACCCAAGGGCAATTTAGAAATGTGCTGATCATTTTGAGGTTTTCCCATTTATCATTTACTCATTGATTTTTTTTTTGCTTAATTCTGCTATAGAGAAGATATTCTATATGACTTCAATCCTTTAATATTTATTATTAAATTCATCTACTTGTATTATGATCCTGTGTGTTAGACAGAAAGTGGCCCCCCAAGATGTGTATGTCAGAATCTCCAAGCCTGTGAACTCCCGGAAACTTACACATCAAAAGGGTGATTACAGAGGTGATTAAATTAGGATCTTGAGATAGGAGATTGTGGATTATCTGTATGACAGTATAAAGATATGTAGAATTTTGCTAGATATTGCCTATTCTTCTCCATAAAGAATTATGCTATTTTTCATTATCACCTACAATATACGTTATTGTCTCTATCCCTACCGCCTTGCTAGTAGAGCATATTGTCAAATTTTTGGATTTTTGCCAGTGTGGACAAATCAAATATTGTACCTCTAATCAGTTTTAATTTATATTTGATGTACAGTGATTAAGCTAAGCCTATTTTCATATACTGAGTCATTTGCATTTCTTTTCTAGGTGAACTGTTTATATATCTCTCGTGTTCTTTGTTGTTTTTTATATTTTCTTCTTCTAGTAACTGTTTTTGTTTGGGGTATTAACCATTTGCTTATGATGAAAACTGCAAGCATTTTTCCCCAAGTTTATCATTCATCTCTACTTTGTTTGTGGTGTTTTTTTCCAGTGTTTAAATTACTTTTGACCTAAGAATTTCAATATAGAACAAACAAAATAATATAATAAGAATATAATAAGGAATGCACTATATCATTAAATTTGAATCATAAATAACAATATCAACTCAATATTTAAGTATACTTATATTTACATATGTCCTAGTTTTATCCACTGAAATGCTTCTGGAAGCAATAAGAGCTCAGTAAAAATGAATACTCCTAACATACAAATCTTGGTTTCTGACTACCAATTCTCAGTAAAAGAAATCATAGGTCCTTCAGGAAATTTGAATTCAGATCTGGAGCCAGAAAATACAAGGTGAAGCTGTAACATCTTATGATGCCATCAAGCAAAATTTATGTCAAAAGGACACAGACATTTTTAAGGGACTTATTCTAGTCACTTTTAAGATACTAATATTTAAATATTAAGATTTGAGTAGTGCTCATTTTGGCAGCACATATACTAAAATTGGAACAATACAGAGAAGATTGGCATGGACCCTACAAGAGGATGACATGCAAATTTGTGAAGTGTTCCATAATTTTTAGGGGAAATAGGATCTAGTGTCCTTTGGGTTTTGCTTGTTTTTGTTTTGTTTTGTGTGTGTTTGGGGTTTTTTTGTATACAGAAAGAGCAATATTTAAATTTATTTTATATATTTTATATATTTTTTAATTTTTAACTTTTTTCTTTTTCTTTTCTTCTTTCTACTTTTTTTTCTATCAAACTTCTCTAACAAGCAGACCAAAACGCACCTAGGATCTAGCTTCCTTTATTTATTTTATTTTATTATCTTATTTTTTAATTTAAAAAAATTTTATTTTGTTTGATTTTGCTTTTGTTTTTTGCTTTTTTGTTTTTGTTTTTTCCTCCAAAATGGCAATATGGAGGAATTCACCCCAAGAGAAAGAACATGGCCAGAGCTTTAGTCAATACAGGTATAAGTAGGATGTATGAAATAGATTTTAAAACAATAATTATAAGGATATCAGCTGGGCTTGAATAAAGCATAGAAGACACTAGAGAATCCTTTACTGCAGAGATAAAAGAACTAAAATCTAGTCAGGCCAAAATTAAAAATGCTATAACCAAGATGCAAGCCCAAATGGATGCCATAAAAATGAAGATGGATGAAACAGAGGAATGAATCAGTGATATAGAGGATAAAATTAAGGAAAATAATGAAGCTGAAAAGAAGAGGGACACAAAGGCAATGGGTCATGAAGGTAGACCTAGGGAACTCAGCAACTTATTAAAATAGAATAATGTTCATATCATAGGAGTCCCGGAAGATGAAGAGAGAAAAGGGGGCAGAAGGTTTATTTGAGCAAATTATAGCAGAAAACTTTCCTAATCTGGGGAAGGATACAGGCATCAAAATCTAAGAAGCACAGAGAACTCCCATTAAATTCAACAAAAACTGACCATCCCCAAGGCATATCATAGTCAAATTCACAAAATACACAGACAAGGAAAGAATCCTGAAAACAGCAAGGGAAAAAAGTCTTTGGCAGGCCAAAAGACAGTGGCAGGGTATATTCAGTGTGCTGAATGGGGAAAATACCCAGCCAAGAGTACTTTATCCAGCAAAGGTTGTCATTCAGAAGAGAAGGAGAGATAGAGTTTCCCAAACAAAAACTAAAGGAGTTCGTGACCACTAAACCAGCCCTGCAAGAAATATTAAGGGGGACTCATTGAGTGGGGGAAAAAAAGACCAAAAACAACAAAAGACTAGAAAAGAACAGAGACTATCACCAGAAACACCAACTCTACAGTGACATAAAATTCAAATCTTATAATAACCACTTTGAATGTAAATGAACTAAATGCTCCAATCAAAAGACATAGGGTATCAAAATACATTAAAAATAAAAATGATCCATCTATATGCTGCCTACAAGAGACTCATTTTAGACCTAAAGACATTGGCAGATTAAAAGTGAGGGGATGGAGAATGATTTATCATGCTAATGGATGGCAAAAGAAAACCAAAGTAGCCATACTTAAATCAGACAAACTAGATTTTAAACTAAAGACTGTAACAAGAGATGAAGGGTATTATATCATAATTAAAGGATCTACCCATCAAGAAGATCTAACAATTGTAAATATTTATGCTCCCAACTTGGAAGCACCCAAATATTTTAATCAATTAATAATAAACATAAAGAAACTCATGGATAATAATACATTAATAGTAGGGGACTTTAACACCCCACTTACAGGAATGGACAGATCACCTAAGCAGAAAATCAACAAGGAAACAATAGCTTTGAATAAAACACTGGACCAGATGGACGTAACAGATATATTCAGAACATTTCATCCTAAAGCAGCAGAATACACATTCTTTTCAAGTGCACACAGAACATTCTCCAGAATAGGTCACATACTGGGTCACAAATCATCCCTCAACAAGTACAAAAAGTTTGAGATCATACCATGCATCTTTCAGACACAATGCTGTGAAACTTGAAGTCAACCACAAGAAAAAAATTGGAAAGACCAAATAACATGGAGGCTAAAGAACATCCTACAAAAGAATGAATGGGTTAATCAGGAAATTAAAGAAGAAATAAAAAGCACATGAAAGCAAATGAAGATGAAAACACAACTCTCCAAAACCTTTGGGAGGCAGCAAAAGCAGTCCTAAGAGGGAAGTATATTGCCATACAGGCCTACCTCAAGAAGCAAGAAAAGTCTCAAATACACAACCTAACCTTACACCTAAAGGAGCTAGAAAAGAAACAGCAAATAAAGCCTAAAGCCAGCAGAAGAAGGGAAATAACAAAGATGAGAGCAGAAATAAACAATATAGAAATAAACAAACAAAAAGCCTCAGTAGAACAGATCAAGAAAACTAAAAGGTGGTTCTTCAAAAGAATTAATAATATTGATAAACCCCTAGCAAGACTTATCAAAAAGAAAAGAGAAAGGATGAAAGTAGATAAAATCACTAATGAAGGAAGAGAGAACACAACCAACACCACAGAAATACAAGCAATTATAAGAGAATACTATGAAAAATTACATGGCAACAAACTGGGCAATTTGGAAGAAATGGACAAATTCTTAGAAACTTACAAACTACCAAAACTGAAATAAGAAGAAATAAAAAATTTGAACAGATCCATAACCAGCAAAGAAATTGAATCAGTAATCAAAAACCTCCCAAGAAACAAAAGTCCTGGGCCATATGGCTTCCCAGAGGAATTCTACCATTTAAAGAAGCATTAATACCTATTCTTCTCAAACTGTTCCAAAAAATAGAAATGGAAGGAGAACTTCCAAACTCATTCTATGAAGCCAGCATTACCTTGATTCCAAAACCAGACAAAGACCCTACTAAAAAGGGGAATTACAGGCCAATAACCCTGATGAACATGGATGCAAAAAATCTCAATAAACTACTAGCAAATCGAATGCAACAGTTAGGCCAATAACCCTGATGAACATGGAGCAAAAATTCTCAATAAACTACTAGCAAATCAAATGCAACAGTACATTAAAAAAATTACTCACCATGATCAAGTGGGATTTATTTCTAGGCTGTAGAGGTGGTTCAATATTTGCAAATCAATCAACCTGATGCACTACATTAATAAAAGAAATGATAAGAACCATATGATCCTGTCAATAGATGCAGAAAAAGCATTTGACAAAATACAGAATCCATTCTTTTTTTTAAATTTTATTTTATGATGTTATGTTAATCACTGTACATTACATCATTAGTTTTTGATGTAGTGTTCCATGATTCATTGTTTGCATATAACACCCAGTGCTCCATGCAGTATGTGCCCTCTTTAATACCCATCACCAGGCTAACCCATGCCCCCACCCCCCTCCCCTCTAGAACGCTCAGTTTGTTTCTCAGAGTCCATAGTCTCATAGTCCAATCATCTCTTCCTCCGATTTCCCCCCCTTCCTTTTTCCCTTCCTGCTATCTTCTTCTTTTTTTTTTTTTTCTAACATACAATGTTTTATTTGTTTCAGAGGTACAGGTCTGTGATTCATCAGTCTTACACAATTCACAGCACTCACCATAGCATATACCCTCCCCAATGTCTATCACCCAGCCACCCCATCCCTCCCACCCCCACCTCTCCAGCAACCCTCAGTTTGTTTCCTGAGATTAAGAATTCCTCATATCAGTGAGATCATATGATACATGTCTTTCTCTGATTGACTTATTTCGCTCAGCATAATACCATCCAGTTCCATCTATGTCATTGTAAAAGGCAAGATTTCATTCCTTTTGATGGCTGCATAATATTCCATTGTGTATATATACACACCACCTCTTCTTTATCCATTCACCTGTCGATGGACATCTTGGCTCTTTCCATAATTGGCTATTGTGGACATTGCTGCTATAAACATTGGGGTGCATGTACCCCTTCGGATCCCTACATTTGTATCTTTGGGGTAAATACCCAATAGTGCAATTGCTGGGTCAGAGGGTAGCTCTACTTTCAACTTTTTGAGGAACCTCCATACTGTTTTCCAGAGTGGCTGCACCAGCTTGCATTCCCACCAACATGTAGGAGGGTTCCCCTTTCTCTGCATCCCTGCCAACATCTGTCATTTCCTGACTTGTTAATTTTAGCCATTCTGACTAGTGTGAGGTGGCATCTCATTGAGGTTTTGATTTGGATTTCCCTGATGCCGAGCAATGTTGAGCACTTTTTCATGTGTCTATTGGCCATTTGGATGTCTTCTTTGGAAAAATGTCTGTTCATGTCTTCTGCCCATTTCTTGATTGGATCATTTGTTCTTTGGTGTTGTCAAACTCAACACCCAAAGTACAGCATCCATTCTTGATAAAAACCCTCAACAGAGTAAGGATAGATGGAACATACCTCAATATCATAAAGGCCATATATGAAAGACCCACAGCTAATATCATCCTCAATGGTGAAAAACTGAGAGCTTTTCCCCTACAGTCAGGAACAAGACAAGGATGTGCACTCTTACCATTACTATTTAACATAGTATTGAAAATCTTAGCCTTAGCAATCAGAAAACAAAAAGAAATAAAAGGCATCCAAATCAGCAAAGAAATCAAACTTTCATTATTTGCAGATGACATGATACTCTATGTAGAAAGCCTGAAAACCTCCACCAAAAAATTACTAGAACTAATACATGAATTCGGCAAAGTGGTAGGATATAATACCAATGTGCAGAAATCTGTTGCATTTTTGTACACCAGTAATGAAGCAAAAGAAAAGGAAATCAAGGAATCAATCCTATTTGCAATTGCAGCAAAAAGAGTAGGATACTTAGGAATAAACCTAACTAAAGAGGTAAAAGATCTGTGCTCTGAAAACTATAAAACACTTATGAAAGAAATTGAAGAGGACACAAAGAAATAGAAAAACATTGCTTTTCATGCTCATGGAGTGGAAAAACAAACAATGTTTAAATGTTTAAACAAAGTAATCTACACATTTAATGCAATCCCTATCAAAATACCACCAGCATTTTTCACAGAGCTAGAACAAACAATCCTAAAATTTGTATGGAACCACAAGAGACCCCAAATAGCCAAAGCAATCCTGAAAAAGAAAAAAACAAAACTGGAGACACTGTGATTCCAGATTTCAAGCTATATTACAAAGCTGTAGTCATCAAGACAGTATGGTACTGGCACAAAAAACAGACATATAGATCAATGGAACAGAATACAGAACCCAGAAATGGACCCTCAACTTTATGGTCAACTAACCTTTGACAAAGCAGGAAAGAATATCCAATGGAAAAAAGTCTCTTCAACAAATGGTGTTGGGAAAACTGGACAGCAACATGCAGAAGAATGAAAATGGACCACTTTCTTACACCATACACAAAAATAAATTTAAAATGAATGAAAGACCTAAATGTGGGACAGAAAACCATCAAAATATTAGAGCAGAACACAGGTAGCAAGCCTGACCTCAGCCGTAGCAACTTCTTACTAGACAGAGGAAATAAAAGCAAAAATAAACTATTGGGACTACATCAAGATAAAAAGCTTCTGCACAGTGAAGGAAACAATCAACAAAACTAAAAGGCAGCTTGTGAAATGGGAGAAGATATTTGGAAATGATATATCTAATAAAAGGTTAGTATCCAAAATCTATAAAGAACTTATTAAATTCAACACCCCAAAAACAAATAATCCAGTTAAGAAATGGGCAGAAGACATGAATGGACACTTTTCCAGAGAAGACTTTTCCAGATGGCTAATAGACACATGAAAAGATGCTCAACTTCACTCATCATCAGGGAAATATAAATCAAAACCATGATGAAATACCACCCCTCACCTGTCAGAATGGTTAACAATATGAGAAACAAAAGGTCTTTGCAAGGATGTGGAGAAAGTGGAACCTTCTTACACTGTTGGTGGGAATGCAAATTGGGGCAGCTACTCTGGAAAACAGTATGGGGGTGTCTCAAAAAGTTAAAAATAGAACTACTCTGTGATCCAGCAATTGCACTACTAGGTATTTACCAAAAGGATACAGAAATACAGATTTGAAAGGATACATGCACCTCAATGTTTATAGCAGTATTATCAATAATAGCCAAACAATGGAGAGAGCCCAATGTCCAGCGACTGATGAATGGATAAAGATGTGGTGTGTATATATATATATACACTGGAATATTACTCAGCCATCAAAAAAATGAAATCTTGCCACTGGCAATGACGTGAATGGAGCTACAGTGTATTATGCTAAGTGAAATAAGTAAGAGAAAGACAAATACCATATGATCTCACTCATATGTGGAATTTAAGAAAGAAAAAAGATAAACATATGGGAAGGTGGAAAAAAGGAGAGAAGGAAACAAACCATAAGAGACACTTAATGATAGAGAACAAACTGAGGGTTGATGGAAGGAGGTAAGTGGGGGAGGGGCTAGATGGGTGATGGGTATTAAAGAGGGCACTTGTTGTGATGAGCACTGGATGTTGAATGTAAGTGATGAATCACTGAATTCTATTCCAGAAATCAATTTTGCACTGTATGTTAACTAAAATTCAAATTAAAAAACCCACAGATATATACAGTATAATTGGATACTCAGAGGAAGTGTGATGTACTGAAATACACATAAAATTTGGAATGAGAGAAAAAAAGATTTGAGTATCAAATAGGATAATTTTATAATTCTTTGAATATAAAAGATTTGAATATCAAAAAGCATAACTAAGTTTTTGTAAAACATTGAATAAATAAACATAGGATTCTCATAATGAAAGAGAGAGACAGTGAGAGAGAGAGAAATTCAAGGTGACTAATACATGGAATGATCTTATAAAATTTATTACTCAGTCTAATTTTTCTAGACTGAATGGGAGCACAATAACATTTATGCTGGGAAAAGAGACATACCCAGGACTGTTGAGGATAAACTGGAATATATAGTCATCTTGCTATTACACCAATTCCTTACTCTGACAGCTGGTAATTAAAAGGAAGGAGGTGATCAATTTTTAGGAGGAAAAGCATTTTTTTCACAAAAGAATATCAGTTAATAAGCATATAAAATATAATAGTATTACAAAATCATAGTTTCCTGACCATGTCCATGAAATCAGTAATCCAGGCAAAGATTATTTCTAAAAAGGTTAAAATCATTAGGCAATAGTTGCTGGAATACAAGATATACACATGTTGCCAAAGGAAAATATGTCTTACAATGGAGAGGTCACTGGTCATCAAATCTACTGAGTGATCAAACTTAGCATCACTAGTACTGGGATAACCTGACGTCATGTGACTCTTGATATGATGCAAAGCAAACTACACAACATCACCTATGAAATACCATCTTCCAAAACATTTACTGTGAATCTGGTTTTTAGACACACATTCCAGTTTTCCAGAAATAAGGGATAGAGAAAAACAGTAAAAACACCAAAAGGAAAACAGATACTTTCAAAATGTGGGACTATCTATGAAAAAATTTACTTGGTCTTTTTAAAAAGTCAATGTAATTAAATACCTAAATAAATTAATTGCTAGGAGGCTATTCTCGATGTATGAATACCAGCAATAAAGCAAGCAACTGTAAATATGGTCATTACCAATTGCTGAATCTTGATGAAGGGCATTTATTTTTGTTAAGTTTTCTTGCATGTTTGAAATTTTTCATAATAAAAAATTAGGAAAAAATCTGGTTGTTTGACAGTATTGTCTTGATTGGATATTGATCAGTTCAGTCAAAATAGCTAAAATGATAGTATATCAACTTTAGATATTGAATTTTCTTCTCTTCATGATCACCTAATTAGTTAATAGGACTTATAATTTTTAGTGACTTGTTTCATTAATTTATCCTTATATTTGCAGAAGATAGAGCAATGGTCAAAATTGAAAAAATAAAATATTCATCATATCAGCAGGAATTTCTGCTTGATTTATATGCAAAGATGATGTCAGGGTTGTGATTTGGGCAACATAAAAAGGAATAGAAAGCCAGATAAGTAAGATTCTCTAGTCCTTTTTTCAATTTTAATTATGTATGTCACCGACAGTTCAAGCCAGCTGGTATGTTGAACTCAGAGCAAAAAAAGATAACATTAGGCATCAATTCTGTTTATCTTTGCAAACCAATATTTTGTCTCTTTAATTAAGCTTGGCTTGTGCCTATTAAGAAAAGAATGTCTAAAATTATTTACCTTTTCCCTCACCCAAAATTAAACAGGATGTCTTTTAAAGCTAACTCTTTGACACAACTTCCTGGTAAGTAAGTTTCATTACAATTCTCTTTCTTAAAGTTTTGCTATTTATAATTTCCATCAAAATGTTTAAGGCAAGTAGATAACAAAATATCTAGCTGCAAAGGAATTCTGATTTCTTCTTTTGTTATTAGCAGTTAAACACTCTTCTTTAGACTCTAAGATTAAACTCTGTCTCAGCATTGTGTGTCTTAGATTGGGAAATACTATAAAGCAGGAATAAGTAGAAATAGAACTAGTGCCTGACAGAGCACCATAAAATGGAAATGCTTAATAGTAAGTTTTATATCGATGGTCATCATTTGAGAGTGAGGTCAATTATATTATGGATGTGGGCTTTGATTACCTGCTGGGACTAGGAACTCTTTTCACTGTGTTTTCACTTGGCCCTTCTCTGAGCATGTAGTGAGTAGTGATTTGCAAGATGAAATGAACTATTGACAACAGGGTAAAGAACATTCAAAAGATATTACTTGTTATCAGCAGTTCAGGAACTGGTATCATCTTCACAGACAAGAGTTTGGGGGAAAAATGTTTTTCCTGAAAAGGGCCACATAGTAAATAATCTAGGGTTTATAGGCCAGATTGTCTCTGTCACAGCAACTCAACTCTGCCATTACAATGCAAAAATAGCATAGATAATGCATAAATGTAGTGGTGTGGCTGTGCTGCAATAAAACTTTATTTATAAAAATAGGTAGCAGGTCAGAATCGACTTGGAAGCTGTATTTGCCAACTCCTAGCATAGATGAGCAAATCACTCAGTTAGCAGATGGCATCTGATGTAGAATTTTGTTCTTGAAAAAGCAGAATTGAGAAAGTTAAAATAAATTATCTTTGGAGGATAAGAAATTATTTATGATTTCCCATTTTGTCTTCTTAACAAGTTAACTCTCATTTGCTATTAGTATGAATGTGCAAAAGATAAAAAAAAATACGCTATATGACTCAACTAAAAACATATAACTGATTTGTATATTTTCATTCTTTTTGTCCCATGCAACCATGCAAATTTAACATTTCCCTCTTCTCAGAAGAGCAAAATGACACATTTTGGGGGTTTTAACTCAAACCTTGTTGGACAAAGGTCAAACACTGAGCAACAGAAGTTACTTATATGTGAGGGTTGTATGTAGAAATGTGGCAAAAAAAATATGAAATGAATAGGATGCTTTTAATGTATGCAGCATTGAAACATTGTGCTGGAGTGTAAAGAATATTTTCAATTCCAACAGTGGCCTTCCTACCTAATGGTTGCTTTCGGACACATACATTTCATAAGGATTGAAGACAACTTGTGGAATGCCCAGCTCAAAGCCTGGCATACAGTTCCTTAAAAAATAGTTGTTATACTAATGATGTAATGTATGGTGATTAACATAACAATAAAAAAGTTAAAAAAATTTTTGTTATATTTGAGAGAGACATGCATAGATTCAGATATGACCAGACAGCTTAAAATACTAAAATTGACCTTATGGGGCCAACAAAGCCCCCTGGAAATGTATCAGCCTGATACCTTGCTTACAACATTCCCAGCATCCTTACCAGGTGGGTAAAGAAGGTCACTTCCATAAAAAAAAAAAAAAAGAAAGAAAGAAAAGAAAAGAAAAAGAAGGTCACTTCCTGGCAGGTCCAAGAACCTGAGCCAATATGGCAGTCCAGTCAAAGCCTTGGTAATATAATCAATGTTTCCAATTGTACTTGTTACAAAGAGAACAGATTCTTGCTGAACTATGCAAATAAATATATTGCCATAAAAATATAAGGGCCTACTCTGAGAAGCTGTGTATGGATTCTGGGGACAGATTGTCTGGGTATGATTGAAGTTGTGTGACATTAGGCAAACAACTTAATAACCTCTCTGTACCTTAACTTCATCATCTATAAAGTAGGGATAATAATATCAACTTCCTAAGATTATATTGAGGAATAAATGAGTAAATGTGTATAAAACACTTAGAAATGCTGGCATATGGTTAGGAAAATATAAGTGTTGAATGAATTTATATCAACTAGCCTTTAATCTGAAGTTGGAATTTATTTTATGACAGTTAAGTAAAGAGACTGAGGGAACCATGCAATTAATACCTATTCTTTTTTATTCTTTTCAAGATGGATTTTTAAATTTCTGGTAGCTCTAACTGCTGCTCACAGGAGGACTGCAACTTTTCTACCCACTTGAAGTTACCCACAGACATGACTTTTTTGACCAATAATGTGTGAGAAGTGAAGACTGTGAGGACATGTCTTTCTCTTCCTTCCTTCCTTCCTTCCTTCCTTCCTTCCTTCCTTCCTTTCTTTTTTCCTAAGTAGGCTCCTTGCTGGGCCCAGCACAGGGCTTGAACTCATGACCTAAGATCAAGACCTGAGCTGAGATTAGAGTCAGTCTTAACCAACTGAGACAACCCAGCACCCTGTGTCTTTCTAATCTTAGATATTTCTTTGGTAATATTCATGGTGATGGATACTTATCAAAATCTAGGAAAATCATGATGACACTAAGCCTTGATGTAATGGAAATGTGAATATTTTACAAATATTAATTATGTTAGCAAACCATTTATTAATTTAACATATGAAATTCCTAAGAGAATAAAACTATCCGGTCCCCTCATTTGGTGATCTCTCAGATACAAAGAGAGAACTTAAAATATTTAATCTCTGATTACTAGCTTTCACTTTGCTGAATATTGTGGTCCAAAGGTTGTTTCATGTATCCCATCTTGTCTTTCTTTTCCATCTTCTTTCAATATAATACTGGCTTACCACTAGGCTTTTTGAAAAGTAACTAACTAAAATAAAATAAATAACGAAGGCTTCCATTAGAGAACAAGATATAGATTTTACACAAAAATTAGAACTCCAACAAGTTGTCTATAGATTTCTTTCCATCTTCTATAATGATAGCATGATTTATAGATTCTACAGACAGAGCTTATATTCTGGGTCTATATGAAAAGGACATGCCCTGTGCTAAGCCTGTTATTTATATACCTCTTTCCATATACTCAACAATCCTATTTACCATACACCAAATATAATAAGATACCTATGAATAAACCTAACCAAAGAGGTGAAAGACCTGAACTCTGAAAACTATAAAACACTGATGAAAGAAATTCAAGATGACATAAAGAAGCGGAAAAACATTCCATGTTTATGAATTGGAAGAACAAATATTGGTAAAATGTCTATACTGCCCAAAGTGATCTATACATTTAATGCAATCCCTTTCAAATTACCAACAGCATTTTTCACAAAACTAGAAAAAAAATTTAAATTTTTGTGGAACCACAAAAGACCCCAGCTAGCCAAAGCAATCTTGAATAAGGAAAACAAAGCTGGAGGCATCACAATTCAAGACTTTGAGTTATATTACAAAGCTGTGTTAGTCAAAGCAGTGTGGAATTGGCACAAAAATATACACATAGATCAATGGAACAGAATAGAAAATCCAGAAATGAACCCACAATTATATAATCAATTAATTTTTGACAAAGCAGAGAAGACTAACCAATGGAAAAAACACAGTCTCTTCAACAAATAGTGTTGGGAAAACTGGACAGCAACATGCAAAAGAAAGAAACTGGACCATTATATTACATCATACACAAAAATAGATTCAAAATGAATAAAAGACCTAAATATAAGACCTGAAACCATAAAAATCCTAGGAGAGAACACAGGTGCTAACTTCTTTGACACCAGCCATAGCAAAATTTTTCTAGATATGTCTCCTGAGGCAAGGGAAATGAAAGCAAATATAAACTATTAGGACTACATCAAAATAAAAAGCTTCTGCACAGCAAAGGAAACAGTCAACAAAACTAAAAGACAACGTACTGAATGGGAGAAAATATTTGCAAATGACATATATGATAAAAGATTAGTATCTAAAATATATAAAGAACTTATACAACTCAACACCAAAAAAACAAATAATTTGATTAAAAAATGGGCAGAAAAAATGAACAGGTATTTCTCCAAAGAAGACATACAGATGGCCAACAGACATGAAAAGATGTTCAACATCACTTACCATCAGGGGAATGCAAATCAAAACTACAATGAGATACCACCTCACATCTGTCAGAATGGCTAAAATCAACAACACAAGAAACAGCAGGTGTTGATGAGGATGCGGAGAAAAAGGAACCCTCTTGCCCTGTTGGTGGGAATGCAGATTGGTGCAGCTACCAATTGGTGCAGCCAAATGGTTCCTCAAAAAGTTAAAAATAGTACTTCCATGTGAGCCAGCAATTGCACTACTGGGTATTTACTCAAAGAACACAAAAACACTAACTCAAAGGGATATGTGCACCCCCATGTTTATAGCAGCACTATTAATAATAGTCAAGATATGGAAGCAGCCCAAGTGTCCATCGGTTGATGAATGGATAAAGAATAATGGAATATTATTCAGCCATGAAAAAAGAATGAGGTCTTGCCATTTGAAATAACATGGATGGAGCTAGAGACTATAATTGTAAGTGAAATAAGTCAAGTCAGAGAAAGACAAATACCATATGATTTCATTCACATGTATAATTTAAGAAACAAAACAAATAAGCAAAGGAAAAAAACAAAAAAGAAGAGAGAGAGAAAAACCAAGAAACAGACTCTTAACTAGAGGAACAAATTGATCATTACCAGTGGGGAGGTGGATGGGGGGATGGGTGAAATAGGTGAGCACACTTGTTGTGATGAGTACCAGGTGATGTACAGAACTGCTGAATCACTATATTGTACAAGTTCTTGGGCAAAGACCTTGAATAGACATTTTTTCAAAGAAAACATACAAATTGTCGAAAAGTATGTGAAAAGGTGATCAATATCACTAATCACCAGGGAAATGCAAATCAAAACCACAGTTTTTACATCACTTCACTTGTTAGGATGACTGTTGTAAAAAGATATGAGTGGTAGTGAGGAATATGAGAAAAAGGTCCCTTGTGCACTATTGGTGGGAATGTGAATTAGTATCCCACTATGGAAAACAGTATGGAAGTTCCTCAAAAAAATTAGAACTACCCTAAGATCCAGCAGTCCCACTTCTGATTATATATATCTAAAGGAAATGAAATCACTATCTTGAAGAGATACTTGCACTCCTGCAGCATAATTCACAATAGCCAAGATATGGAAACAATATGTGTCCATTGATAGATGAATGGATAAAAAATTGTAGTATAAATATACAATGGAATATTATTCAGCCATAAAAAGTAGGAAATTCTGTCATTTGTAAAATATGGTTGGACTTGGAGGGCATTATGTTAAATGAAACATCAGAAAGAGGAAGACAAATAAGTGTATGATCTCACTTATATGTGAAATCTAAAAAAGCCGAAGTCATAGAGTGTCTACTATGTATTGGTTCTGTACTAGATGCTAGGTGTACACTGGGCAGCCAAAAAGGCAAAATCCTTCGTGGTTATTAGGGACTGGGGAGTGGAAAAAATGAGGAGATGTTGGTCCAAGGGTACAAATTTCAGTTATAAAGATGAGTAAGTTATGGTGACAATAGTTAATGATACTGTACTGTAGATCTTAAATACTCTCACCACCATTATAGCAAAAAAAGTATAATTATGTGAGGTGATGGATGTGTTAACTTATTTTATTGTGATAATCATTGTGCAATGTATACATGTATCCAATCATCACACTGTTTATCTTAAACTTACACAATATTATATATCAGTTATATTTCAATAAAGCTGGAAAATAATTTTTTTTAATTTGGCAAAGGGCCCAAACAGATACTTTGAAAAGGAAGATCAATGAATGCCTAATAAGGATATAACAAAGTGTTCAACATCATTAGTCATTAGGAAACTTCAGTGAGATGCCATTCAAACCCAGTAAAATGGCTAAAATTAAAATGACTGGCAGAGTGAAAGTTGACAAGGAAGTAGAGAAACAGAAACTTTCGTACAACACTGGTGAGAACATAAAATGGTAAATATCTTTGGGAAAAGATTAAGTAGTTTAACTTAACTCTTACAGAGGTAAACATACCTTACCCTATGACCCAGCAATTCCGGTCCTAGCTAATCATCACAGTGAAATGAAAATATGTATGTTCCCTTAGCTCCCAAAGTAAATCATCAAAATCTGTTTGTATTAGTGAAATCTGCTTTTGGTATGCCTGGGATTGAGACATGTTTTAAAACACTGCTTTTTCAAAATAAACTTTAACTTCAAATAAAAGTGTAAATAATTTCCTGTCCATTGGGAGATTATTTCTGACTGAAAGAGTCATCAAAGCAAAAGTTTAAAACACTAAATTTTTCCCAAATGATTTTTCATGGGGTTCATTCCATTCAACCAACATTGTTTATTATCTCCTGTGCATAATCTATTATATTGGAATTAAAATGATAAAAAAAATTATCTGCCTTCACTGCACCCAAAACATAGTTGAGCAGATGAGCACATTGGTTTTTTAAGCTAGATAGTGATAGTTGCTACAGAAGCTAGAATGAATTTTCTATAAGAATATAGCTGTGAAAACAGAGATTAATTTGTCTGAGAGTATAGGGAAATTCTTTATAGACAATACAGAATTTGAACTGAATTTTAATAGGCAGATATGATGACAAAAATAAAAATTGTGTTAATTTCTTAAAACTTTGATGTATTTGTTGGTAAATGTTGCATGAATTCACTCAATAGATATTAAATCAGCAAATAGTTACCAAGCGCTTAGTATGTCAAATTGGAT
This sequence comes from Mirounga leonina, assembly GCF_011800145.1. NCBI lineage: Eukaryota > Metazoa > Chordata > Mammalia > Carnivora > Phocidae > Mirounga > Mirounga leonina. The sequence goes on from NW_023270237.1 coordinate 3,456,782, forward strand.
AATTGACATACTAGGTATTTAGTAAGTACTTATATTTTATACACTTCCTTCCATTTCCACTAAAACAACGCCTAGTCCCAGACACCAGCTGTCTCCTACCTGGACTGAATGACTTCCTAAGTGTTGTCCTCTTTTTTTCTTTTAATTTCCTCTGATGCATTCTCCTCACAGTAGAATGATTTTTAAAAACCTTCTAGGAATATGTTATAAGGCGCTTAAGCAAATAATACCTGTTCTTGGAATGTTCTTTTCCCTGCTCTCATGTGTTTGTGTCCTTCTGGCACTTCAAATTCACATTCACATCTGTGGCACTTCCTTCTCCTGACAACTCTTCCCAATTCAAAACACATCTTCATTTTAGCACATTTCCATTTTAAATTTGTACTTAAAGGTTGGTATGTTTCCATATTTTAGTTCTCCCCAACAAGACTGTCAAGCACTTGAGGGCAAGGATTTTGCTTTTTTGGCTGCCCAGTGTACACCTAGCATCTAGTACAGAACCAATACATAGTAGACACTGAATAAATATTTGTTTGATGTTGTATTGTGGCAAAATCAGACATGATACTTGACTTCATGGAACTAACTGGCTTACAAGTGAGGCAAATATTAATCAAATAATCACAGAACTAAATAGAAAATTATAAATTGATAAGTGTTTGAAATATAGCATATGATTTTATGAGAACATGTACTAGAAGGATGAGACCTACCTAGAGGACTCAGGAAAGACTTTCGCAAGGAGGGTGCAATTGAGCTGAGATCTGAAAGATACCGGGAGAGGAGGGAAGAGGAGAGGTGAGAAGAGCCTTTCAGTAAGAGAGAACAACTTGTGAAAAAGCCTTGTTGTAGATCAAACATGATGGGTTAGAGCAATAGTTCTCAACTGGGGACATTTGTCAAGGTCTGGAAGTATTTTGAGTTGTCATAACAGAGTGGGATGTGCTACTGGCATCTAATGGGTAGAGGTCAGAGATGCGGCTAACCATCCTATAAAGAACAGCACAGCTCTCCACAATAATTATCCAGTCAAAATGTCAACAGTGCTAAAGTTGAGAAACCCTGGGTTACAGTATTATTTCTCAAACATTTTTTTTTTACTTTAGTAAGAAATAGATTTCACAACATAATCCAGTAAACAAACATACAAAATTAAAAACATTTGCATAAAATAATGCTTACCCTTTTTGCTTGTGATATACTCTATTTTCTATTTGATTCTGGTTTTTGATGCTGGTCTCAATTCACTAAGTTTATTTCATGACATACTATTAAGTCTCAATATGCAGCTAGAAAAATCCTATGTTGGAGAGCTGAAAGGCAGCAATTGGTTGGAACTCAGAAAGCAAGAGAAGACCCAGGAAGTGGTAATAATGGTGAGGCAGGCCAGGGTAAGACTCCTCAGGGACTTGTAGGCCATGTTAAGGATTTTGGTCTCTATCCTAAGAGTAACAGGAAGACACTGAAGGATTGTGAGCAAGGGTATGACATAATTAGATCTTTATTATAGTACAGAGCAGCACTGTCCAACAGAAATATAATGCATGCCACGTATCTATTATTAAATTTTCTAGTATCCTCATCTCTTTAATAAGGTAAAAAGAAATGGATAAAATTAATTTTTAATACTATGTTTTAGTTAACCCAATAGATCATTTCAACCTGCAATCATTATGTATCACTTGATGTTTGTATCAATGAGTTATAAGTCCTTTAGTTAATGGGTGCTGGTACTGATCAGTATGAAGGCATTAGTCTTTCCTCATTACCTGCCCTAAACTTCCTTGGCAGGCAGTTTTGGCTCTTTTAAAGTGTTTGTGTGTGTGTGTGTGTGTGTGTGTGTAAAAATCTACCCATGTTCCACCCACCAAATACAGAAGTAATTGTGTCTTTGCTTTGTGATATGTTAAAATCAGATGTGAGCTTATATCGTGCAGATTTCCTGACCACTCTGGGTTCTGCTTCTGGACCTGCAGTTCACCCATCAGTCACTTGGCCTCCAAAATAACAAGCATTACAACGTCTTGAATGATCTTTCCTATTGTTACATTTTACAGCATATGTTCTTCTTACCAGAAACTCTTCAAATACAAATAGGAAACAAAAAATCTTAAAATTTGTTTATTACAGAATTTATATATTTCATATGTTAAATGCAGACAAATTAATATATATATACATATAGAAATAAAATGGGATGACACAATATAAATTTCTCTGAACCCTTCTTTTCCCCCTTAACCATAGCTGTCACCATCTTTCTATGTCATTAGAGCACTCTTCAGCATCTGAATCTACCAAGGGGTAGAATAAATCCTTCATCCCTGGATTTCAAATTGCTTACTGCTTTTTTTGCTATTATAAACAATACTGCATAAACATTTATGTTAGTGTTTCCACATTTGTTTTGTTGTTTTTTAAGAATAAACTTTTGGAGTAAAATATTTCCATGTAAAAGGTTATGCAAATGTTAAGGGTCTTAGTACAGCCAAACTGCTTCCAGAGAAGAGAGCTGGGTTCTCCTTCTCAAGCAGCATGCAGTGGTGGAGTGCCAAAACACACACCTGTCCAATCAAACGCTTTGTGTTTGCCAATTTGATAGATGAGGAAGTGTCATCTCAAGTTTGTATTAATTTGCATTTATTTTATTACCAGCAAGTCTCTATGAATTTTTTTTTCATGTGTATAATGGTGATTTGTATTTCATTTGTGCATCATTTATTCATGTCCTTAGTCCATTTTTCTCTCAGAAAAATTATATTTTTCTCATCCATTCATAAATGCTCTTAATATATTAAGAAAATTAATCTCAATAACATATGTTTTAAATATTTACCTGTTGGCCATTAACTAGGGGAGAAGGGGTCTTGGGTGATATTTTCATTTAAAATTTATGTCTTCAAGCCTATCAATCTTTTTATGTAGCTTCTGACTTGATATCACATGAGCAAGTCATTCTTCAACATAGGTTACATAAACATTCATTAATATTTTCTGTTGTATTACTTTTATGGTGTCATGTTTGGTATTTAAATATTTAATCTATATATACTTAATTTGATATAAGGATACAATTTAATTATTTTTCCAAGTAATTAGCCTATTAGAACAATATACCAAGGTATAATCAATTCCTTGTTCACTGACTAGATTTTCCAACTTTATTGTATAAAAATGTTCTACTCAATGAAGTAATATAGGATTGAGTACAAAGGGAGGATATTTTGACAGCTAAATAGTAGTAAGATCTCTAAATATGAAACATATGTCCAGTTTTTCTAAAATTTTGAGTGTTAGGCAATGTGTGTGCAATTTCCAAAGCCTCGATTAAATGTGAAATTAAAGTACAAAATAAATTTCCAAAGTTTATTTCTATCTCTCAGTTATAATTTCTAGTTCTCTCAGTTTACTTGAAACAACCTTTATGAAGCAGAGGAAATTGATTGGGAAGAAAATTTGCCAGTGTTAAGCTTGAGCGGGTAATTGAGTTTCTAACTTTAATGGTATCTTATTAAATGCCTTGAAATATTAATCAAGAAAAGTCAAACATGAAAATTCTTTTCTTGATAAAGGAGTTCTTGCTGCTCTTAGTAATGACACAAATTTGAATTAATGGAAACATTTTCAACTTTTTATTATGGAAATTTAAAAACACAAACAGAAGTAGAGAGAATAATATGATAAACCTGATATACCCACCACGAAGCTTCAATAATTTTTAAACTCTTACTTAGGGCTCTTGTGCTTATATTAAATACAAAGCCACCATCTCCTTAAAATAATGTAAAACATTTTCCTAAATCTTCAATAATCATTGTTCTTCACAAGTCCCCAATTACTTTTTTCTTTTTTTTTTTTAATTTGTGTACTTGATTTGTGATTCGAATAAGGTTCATACATTGCAGTTTATTGATGTATGTCTTGTCTCTTTATAGATTCACCTTCAATATTCTGGGTTTTTACCTTTGTATATATTTTATTGTTGTTAAAGACACTGGCTCTTCTGTCATATAGAATTTCCCTACAATCTGAATTTTGTTGATTGCATCTCCATAGTGAGATAGAAGAATGTTCAGATTCAGATTCAGTTTTTTGTGTGTATGCCATGACTATTTTATAGGTGGTTTTATGTTTTTCCATCAGGAGATGCATGATATTTATTGTCTCTATTTTTTAATATCAGTAAACATTGGTGATCATTACCGATCTAGCACTGGTAATATTCTAATTCTACCATTTCTTCTTCATCTATTAGCTGGAATACATAAAAAGAAGCTTGGTTTCATCAATTATTTGAATACTGTAAGGTGCAGATAATATTGGAAAGTATGGGTAAGTATTTGGATCTATTTACTAGTTTTTAAAATAATGAGTTCTTGGGCCACCTTGGTGGCTCAGTCGTTAAGCATCTGCCTTCGGCTCAGGTCATGGCCCCTGGGTCCTGGGATCGAGCCCCGCATCAGGCTCCCTGCTCAGCAGGAAGCCTGCTTCTCCCTCTCCCATTCCCCCTGCTTATGTTTCCTCTCTCGCTGTGTCTCTCTCTGTCAAATAAATAAATAAAATCTTTAAAAAATAAAATAAATAAAATAAAATGAGTTCTTCTCTAGTATTCAGAAATCACAATTAATTCTGATTTCTGCATATTTGATATATCAAATGTTTCCATTCCAACTGATTATCCCATCTTTGTTCAGTGGGAACTAATTCTGGTTAACTATTGGTTCCTTTTGGTATTGAGAGCCTGTTTGGTAACTTCTGTTCTATCAGGTACAGCAGTTACCACAATTCCTTTGTACATTTCTTTAATCAGGATCCAGAATTCAGTCATTTCTTTCAGAATCCTAGTTTCTTTAGTTGGAAAAAATGATATTTCAAACCCAATCTGGGTGCTGATGAGGCTCAACTGGGTTGATAATTGTTTCTTGGCTTTTTCAGAGGACCAATCTGCAAAGTATCTATTTTATTAAATGATATATTCAGGACTATATGTTTACATCAGTATCTCCTTTCTTTCATGATGAAAAGCTTGGTTTTTAATGATGTCAATATAATTACTTATTTGCTCTCACACAACACATAAAACAATCTCAGAATAACTATAGCACCACTGCCACCAATAATATAGTATTGAAAATAGCTTTTAAACATTTTTTGCAATTCTTTCTCCCCTTAAGAGTACATCCTACTTGTAATATACAGTCAAATTACTTGAGTTTTAAAGTCATTTGGAATAGTGATCTCTACGAGATTAGGTCAACTGAAGACAGAATTAAGTTCATCTGTGCCATCTTGTTTAGATTTTAAGAGATTGCTTTTAAATTAAAATTTCCTTTATAATAATGTAAAATTTTAATTTTTCCAAAGTCAAATCTTCCAAACAAGTTATATTTAAAGAGGTCTGTCTCTTCCACCCTATTTCTTCCCTCCCACTATATGTAAACTTTTAAATTTGTTTTTACTTTTGGTTTTATGGTTATCTTTTCACTGTTTTGTTAAAAAAAAATACATATATCCTCTTTTTAAAACATTAGCATACTTATAACACCTTGTTTTTGCCCTCATCAGTATATCCTGGAGATTATTCCATAATGGTATAGAGAGATATTTCTCATTCCATTTAAAGTACTCTATATACAGATATGCAATAGTTTGGACAACTAGTCCCCTACTGTTAGATATTGGGATTGTTTCTAATCTTTTCTATTACCCTAGGGCTGTAATAGTCTTGTGCATCTTTTTAAATTTTTGCCCATGTTTGGGTCATAAAAGATTTCTACAAGTGTAATTGCTGGATCAAAGGGTAGATAATAATAGATAATTTTGCTAGATATTAGAAAATCCTCCTCCATAGACCATCTACAATTCTCACAAGCGGTATATAAAAGTGTCTACTTATCCATAGCCTTATTTATTTATTTATTTATTTATTCTTTTTATTATGTTATGTTAATCACCATACATTACATCATTAGTTTTTTTATTATGTTATGTTAATCACCGTACATTACATCATTAGTTTTTTTATTATGTTATGTTAATCACCATACATTACATCATTAGTTTTTGATGTAGTGTTCCATGATTCATTGTTTGCATATAACACCCAGTGCTCCTTTCAATACATGCCCTCTTTAATACCCATCACCAGGCTAACCCATCCCCCCACCCTCCTCCCCTCTAGAACCCTGTTTGTTTCTCAGAGTCCATAGTCTCTCATGGTTCGTCTCCCCCTCCAATTTCCCCCCCTTCATTTTTCCCTTCCTACTATCTTCTTTTTTTTTAACATATAATGCATTATTTGTTTCAGAGGTACAGGTCTGTGATTCAACAGTCTTACACAATTCACAGTGCTCACCATAGCACATACCCCCCCCAATGTCTATCACCCAACCACCCCATCCCTCCCACCCCACACCACTCCAGCAACCCTCAGTCTCTTATCCTCCAAAGCTATATGGAAAGCTTGCAGGGAACAAAAGCTCCCGAGAGCAAACCCAAGCAGATTACTTAGCGGGGACCTGGCAAGGGTGGGGCAATTCTGCCTCAGGCAAAGACGTTTGGGAACCATGGCAACAGGCCCCTCCCCCAGAAGATCAGCAAGAACAGCCAGCCAAGACCAAGTTTACCGATCAATGAGAACAGCAGAACGCCAGCACTAGGGAAATACAGCACATAGAATTCATGGCTTTTTTTCCCCTGATTTTTAGTCTTTCAAAGTTAATTTTTTAAATTTTCTTTTTCTTTTTTTTTTTGAATTTTTCTTTTTCCCTTTTTCTTTTTTTTTTTTAAAGATTTATTTATTTATTTGAGAGAGCGAGAATGAGAGAGAAAGAGTACATGAGAGGGGGATGGGTTAGAGGGAGAAGCAGGCTCCTCGCCGAGCAGTGAGCCCAATGTGGGACTCGATCCAGGGACTCCAGGATCATGACCTGAGCCAAAGGCAGCCGCTCAACCAACTGAGCCACCCAGGTGCCCCTCTTTTTCCCTTTTTCAACCAACAACTTATCAATCCCTTTTTAAAAAATCTTTTTATTTTTCATTTTTAAAGTCATATTCTATCCCTTCATAGAAGTTAACCTTATTTTTGGTATATATATATAAGTTGTTCTCTCTTCAAAATTTTGGGATACAGTTTCTTCTAACAGACCAAAATGTACCCTAAATCTCTAGTGTATGGCTTTGTTCTAGTCTCCTGCCTGATCAAAATCTCTCCCTTTATTTTTTTTTAATTTCTCTTCTTTTTTCAACTGACTTCTTAACTTATCAATTCATTTTATAAAATCTTTTACAGTTTTCATCTTTACAGTCATATTCCATCCCTTCATCTTATTTTTGTACATATAAAAGCTTTTCTTTCTTTAAAATTTTGGGAGGCAGTTTCTTCTAACAGACCAAAATATGCCCCAAAATCTAGTGTGTGGCATTGATCTATGCACCAGCCTGATCATATTTCATCATATTTTTTTTTTATCTTTATCTTTTCTTTTTTTTTTCTTTTTTCTTTCTTTCCCTTTCTTTTCCCCTGGTTTCAGATCTCTTCTGATTTGTTTAGTGTATATTTTTCTGGGGTCGTTCCCCTGTTTGCATTTTGTTCTCTCATTCATTTATTGTCCTCTGAACAAAATGACAAGATGGAAAAAATCACCTCAAAAAAAGAACAAGAGACAGTACTGACTGCCAGGGACCTAATCAATATGGACATTAGTAAGATGTCGGAACTAGAGTTCAGAATGACGATTTTAAACATACTAGCTGGGCTTGAAAAAAGCATGGGAGATATTAGAGAAACCCTTTCTGGAGAAATAAAGAACTAAAATCTAACCAAGTCAAAATCAAAAAGGCTATTAATGAGGTGCAATAAAAAATGGAGGCTATAACTGCTAAGACAAATGAAGCAGAAGAGAGAATTAGTGATATAGAAGGCCAAATGATGGAAAATAAAGAAGCTGAGAAAAAGAGAGATAAACAACTAGTGGATCACGAGGGCAGAATTTGAGAGATAAGTGATACCAGAGACAAAACAATATTAGAATAATTGGAATCTCAGAAGAAGAGAGAAAGGGGCAGAGAGTACATTGGAGCAAATTATAGCAGAGAACTTCCTTAATTTGGGGAAGGAAACAGGCATCAAAATCCAGGAGGCACAGAGAACCCCCCTCAAAAGCAATAAAAATAGGTCAACACCACAACATCTAATAGTAAAACTTACGAGTCTCAGAGACAAAGAGAAAATCCTGAAAGCAGCTCAGGACAAGAGATCTGTAACCTACAATGGTAGAAACATTAGATTGGCAACAGACCTTTCCACAAGGACCTGGCAGGCCAGAAAGGACTGGCATGATATATTCAGAGCACTAAATGAGAAAAATATGCAGCCAAGAATACTATATCCAGCTAGGCTGTCATTGAAAATTGAAGGAGAGATAAAAAGCTTCCAGGACAAATAAAAACTAAACAAACTTGCAAACATGAAACCAGCCCAACAAGAAATACTAAAAGGGGTCCTCTAAGCAAAGATAGAGCCTAAAAGTAACATAGATCAGAAAGGAACACAGACAATACACAGTAACAGTCACCTTACAGACAATACAATGGCACTAAATTCATATCTTTTAATAGTTACCCTGAATGTAAATGGGCTAAATACCCCAATCAAAAGACACAGGCTATCAGATTGGATAAAAAACCAAAACCCATAGATATGCTGTCTGCAAGAGACTCATTTTAGACCCAAAGACACCTCCAGATTGAAAGTGAAAGGGTAGAAAACCATTTACCATGCTAATGGACACCAAAAGAAAGCTGGGGTGGCAATCCTTATATCAGACAAATTAGGTTTTATTTTTTTTTAAGATTTTATTATTTATTTATTTATTTATTTGAGACAGAGAGAATGAGAGACAGAGAGCACAAGAGGGAGGAGGGTCAGAGGGAGAAGGGTCAGAGGGAGAAGCAGACTCCCTGCCGAGCAGGGAGCCCGATGCGGGACTCGATCCAGGGACTCCAAGATCATGACCTGAGCCGAAGGCAGTCACTTAACCAACTGAGCCACCCAGGCGCCCCCAGACAAATTAGGTTTTAAACCAAAGACTGTAATAAGAGATGAGGAAGGACACTATATTCTACTTAAAGGGTCTATCCAACAAGAAGATCTAACAATTGTAAATATCTATGCCCCTAACATGGGACCAGCCAATTATATCAGCCAATTAATAACAAAAGCAAAGAAACACATCGACACAATACAATAATAGTGGGGGACTTTAACACCCCCCTCACTGAAATGGACAGATCATCTAAGCAAAAGATCAAAAAGGAAATGAAGACTTTAAATGACACACTGGACCAAATGGACTTCACAGATATATTCAGAACATTCCAACCCAAAGCAACAGATCCCTGTGGTGGGCTCCTGCACTGCTCCTCCTGGGGGAGGAAGGGGAGTCTCCCTGGATCTGCTGCTTGTTGGGTCCCTGCTGGAAAAGCAGTGGCCCAACTGTGCCAGGGATCACAATTTATGGCAACCCCGAGCTGAGAGCCTGCTCCTCGGCTCCATCTCTGCAGCTGGCTTCCCCGCTTCGATACCTGGGAGCTCTGCCGCACTCAGGCACCCCCAGTCTTTCTGTGACCCCGAGGGTCCTGAGACCACACTGTCCTAGTGAGGGTTCCACTCCCCGCTTAGCCACTGGAGCAACATCCCTCAGTGGAGCTGACTTCTAAAAGTTCTGATTTTGTGCTCCGCTGCTCTCTCAGAAGTGGCCAATGGAGGCCCCCTCCCCCGCCATCTCTCTTCCCGAATATCGCCTCAGATTCACTTCTCCACACGTCATACCTTCCAGAAAGTGGTCACTTTTCTGTTCGAATAGTTGCTGCTATTCTTTCTTTGATCTCCTGTTGAGTTCCTAGATGTTCAGAATGGTTTGATCCTTATCTAGCTGAGTTCCTGGGACCAGACGAAATTTAGGTCTCCTACTCCTCTGCCATCTTGCTCAGAGTCTCCATAGCCTTTTCAAGTATGTATGCTCTCAAACTTTGGTTTTTGCCCATCTGATTGGTGAAAAAAGGTCTAATGGTACTTTTAATTTGCATTTCTTTTATTATAAATGAGGTTAAGCATTTTTTCATATAGTTAAGAGCCATTTGATTTTCTATTTCTGTGAACTTTCTGTTCAATCACTAGAATATTTTCATGGAAAATGTTGCTCTATTTTCAGAACTCTTTATATTTTAGAGATTATTAGTCCATGTCTATGATTAATTGTAAATATTTTCCTCAAGGTTTTAATTTGTCTTTTTACTGTGTTTAATTAGCTATACACACTTTTTCAGTTTTCTGGGATTAAATTTATTGCTCTTTTCTTTTATTGCTTCTAGATTTTTGAGTCATAATTTAGAAATATTTCCCCAAATTCCAGGTTATGGAAAATTCACTCATGTTTTCTTCTAGTACTTGTAATGTTGTGTAGTTCTTTTTTATCCCCCTTCATTTATCCATTTGTATATCTGACCCATTTGGAAATTAATGTGGTGTACAAGAAAATTATTGGGATAATAAGTAACATGAAAAAGGATGGGTGTAAAAACATTTTTTGATACCCAATCTATAATTTTAATGAACTACGTATTTTCTCCATTTCTCTACTATACCTATTCTTGTAGGGAGAAGAAAAGTGTTCTATAATATAATTCCATGATTCAGTATATTATCTTTAATTTTATTATATTAGCAACAACTAACCAGACAATTGATGAGCTTAAGTGCAATAAACATGCCATAGAAAAGAAAGATGCAACACTTTTGGCCTATCTGAAAATTTCCAGTAACATTTTAAATATATTATCACTAATATTAGCATTTCCATTTTTTCTATTTTTACTTCATTATAATAGCCTAAAGACAATTTTTTAAACATTCCAAACACCAAAAATTTCACAAGCTAACATGATGACAGTGTTAGTTCAAATCTATATTATGAACTAAAGGTATGCTCTAGGACAAAGGAGTTGGTGATTTGCATATACATAAAAGCCCATATTTGGCTGATGTAGAGTACCTTAGGGATATTAGTACAGAAAAAAATGTGTCACATGAAAACTGAAAACTATGTTAAATTCTTAAAAATGCATGTATTTATTTTCAGACTTTCTATAATGTACTATTACACTAGCTACTCTATTGCTGGTACCACATTGTTTTAATTATTGCAACTTTATATATATTTTAATATCTGGTCGAGGTCATCAAATGGAGATTAGTCAGGACTTCCTCTCTTTCCTTGAACTTCCCCAGCCCAGTACCCTTCTATAGAGCACAGTTAGAACAATCACATTTGGCGGTGATGTTTTATGGTTCATTATGCTGCTGTGCATTGCAATTTCTAATACTCTCTAAGAAGTATGACCATGGGTGGTAGGCATAATAACTCCTCCCCTGCAAGATGTTCATGTCTTAATCCCCAAAATCTGTGAATATGTTATATTAAGTGGCAAAGGGGAATTAAGGTTGTAGATGTGAAGGTGCTGATTAGCTGACTTTAAAATAGGGAGATTATAGTGGATTATCCAAGTAGTCCCATTTAATCACAGAGACATCTTTGGTGCAAATTGTTAAAGCACAGGAACAGGACCCGTGGGCAGAAAGAGCTGTACCAGGGTCATGAGGAGTGGCCCATTATATATTTTCAAGTTGGGAGGGAGTTAGGGATAGAATAAATCTCCAAGGAATTTTGGAAGCAAAATTTTGGAGCTTGAGGGGGTTAGCTATTGTTGGGAAAAGGTCATTTATTACAGTCTAATAAAACCTGAGTCATGAGACCCTTCAGATGTATATCAGTGGATCGTATGGTTGGGGCATGATTGCCAACATGTATCTTGGGGGATAGTGATAAAGAAATTTTCCAAAGGAATTTTTATATGCTAAATAGACTTACAGGATTGGAGTAGGGGGATGGTGTTGGGCTAGGATCACCTTTTGCCCTTAGCAAAGTATCAGCATTGAAGCAGTTGAGTCCCTAGAGGAATGTCACTCTGCCGGTTTCAAGGACTTGTCAGTGAGCTCTAGGTAGTAAGGAAATTTAATAATTTTTCTTCTGCCTTTGTTTCCCACATCATGTTTCATTCATCATCCACTCATTCAAACATCTGTTGAATACCTACAGTGTTATGGGAATGTGCTTATCATTCAGGAGATTCAGATATGTCCCTCTGTATCTTCCCCTATCCACTTTGGAATACAACAAAATCATGAGATCAACGGCATTCACTGCTGATACTAATGGAAGTGCAGTGTATTTTGTGGATATGTTTTAGTGGGGAGAAACATTTGCAGAACACTCCAAGGGCAATGGGTGACATTGAACAGTTCAGCAATGTACTAACATGGTCAAAATATTATGGCTGCCATTTTGAGAACAGATTAGAGGAAAACAAGATTGAAAATATGGAGAAAGCAGTGGGAGATACCTAGAGGTAGAGATGCCTAAGATGCTGGCCACAGGAATGAAGAGAAGTGTTTGTATTCTAGAAAAGCTTAGAATTTAAAACTAGCAGGAATAAGTTGTGGTTTGGTGAGTGCAAGGAAAGAACTGAGTATCACAATGAGAAAACTGTGTGGAGGGTAGTAGCAGATACAGATCTGGGGAATAATGGGACGGGGAAGCATCTTTGTGGAGAAAGTCAGATATAGAAGAGGTTACCCATTTAATTGGGATGGAAGGGTGATCTCTAATCAATGTTGATACTGTCATGGGTGCTAATGTCCAAGAGAATGGTTATAGGTGAGGTTTAGAAACAATTCTGTGGTCTTTGTTTTCTAACTCAAAGGAATTAGAAATAACAGACATTTCAAACAAAGATGGAGACCAACCTGAAGAAAAGGTCAGAGCAGGTATGGAGGTGTTTTTGGAGAGAGAGGTGATCTTCATATCATACTCTAGACTTAGAGGCCCATCTCATCTGCTTATTGGATAACCCCAGTGTATACTTATCCTCACATATGGGCCATAATGTACCCCTGGAAAAAGCAGTGACCTGAATTATCTTTAATGAGTCACATGATCCAGGGAAATGCAGTCTGCTTTCCCAGAGCTATTCTGATTGACTGCATTCCCAGTGCATTAGTGACTGAAGTCCCCTATTTGGCTTTGGTTGTACAGACACTGCTGAAATGCATCACTGAAGCCTAACCTGGAACTTGTAAGCATGAGGGCTACCCAGGAAACACAGAAGAAAATAAATGCAAAGACAGTCTTAAAAAAAAAAAAGTGAAATGATGTATCCTCCTTCACTCACCCGATTCTTATTCTGAGGTAGACTCAACTCAGGTTGATCACTAAGGCCTTTGCTATGAAAAAGTACGAGTTTTGAGCCTGTATCTTTTGAAGATTCCTGAAAAGACCTAACACAGGGCTGCTGAGTTTCCTCAAACATAATCTGCTCTGGAGACCTGGTGGAAGCAAAAGAATTATTGATCTGAAGAAATAACATAAAGACTGTGAGAAATCCCAGGGAGACTACAGGCTGTTGTGAATTGGTCTCGAGGCATCGGGAATCCCCTTAGGACCAAGGCAGCTTGACAGCAACAATGAAGTATAGATTGGGGCAGATTTTTTAAGCTCTGCTCTGTCTCACCCCTCATTGCCTTGGGATAATCATTGCTTGCTCTTTTACATCAGAAATCACACATAACTACAAAGGCCCTTGGGTGTGGATATTCTTAGAGCAGCCTTTTGAGGGTGAGGAGCTGGTGTAGGTATAAACTGTTCAGTCACCCTTGCCTAGTCATTAATCCAACCTCCTCTCCACCAAACCCCCAGGACTGGAAATTTATAACCCGAAAGGATTGTCAACTCCTAGTGCTGCTTTTGTCTAAGAGTTTAGAAGAGAATGCCCAAACAGAGCTATTGCCTAATGGAATGGAGCAAACTAGATTAGTCTAAGGGATTCTGTGGTGCCTAGAGCTCTATAGTTTATTCCTCTAACCCTCCTTAACCATTGCCTGATCTTCAGTCCTTCCCTTATATATCATAGAGTTTTCAATCTATGGGTGTGGACTCATTAGTGGATTATTAAATCAATATGGTTACTAGTTACTAGTATTTTTCAATTAAATCAAATAGACCATGAAATACCAGAGTGCATTGCTCATCATAAAATAAATATTATTTTGTAATATATATAAAATAAATTTATAATATCATTTTGTAAACCTATATCAAATGGGTCATGAGAGGTAAAATGTATTTCTTACTGAAGAATAAGATCAAAAAAGTTTAAAAGCTGCTGCAGGGCTGTTATTCCCAGGGAAACATGACTTCACACACAGCTGAGATGCAAATTATAACATAAAGATAATAAACTGAACAAAAATAACTGTATGATGAAAAACTTTTGGAATAGATAATCCAAATAAGCATAAAGAATATACTCAAACAGAGAATGAAGATATTAGGAGTGTTACGTAGTTCCAAGAAGAAAGAAAAAAGAATAAAGTGAAATATGAGGTGTGAAAGTATGATAGGTGAATAAAGAACACCAGTTTGTAATTTGTTAAACAAATTAGTGTGCTGAAATAGCAGATTAAGGACCTTTCCCAAAAGACAGCAGGAAAAGAAAATGAGTGGGACATACAAAGAAAATAAGACTTGTAAAGATTACAAATATAAGTGAAAACAAATGGGTAATAGAAGTACTGGATGGATCTTTTAAAAAATACAAATGAAAAAAATTTGATAAGGAAAATAAATTTTCTCAATTTAAAGAAAGATCGAAAAGAAGACTTTATGGGGCACACAATAATAGATAAAACCCTACATCGGCACACAGTATAATAAAATAACAACCAAAAAAATCCTAAAAGCTTCCAGAATGAAAGAGCAGATATATCACAAAGAAACAAAAATTACACTGAAAAGAAAGAAGCAAGAAGATAATAAAGTATTATTTCTAAGATGTAGAAGGAAAAAGTCTGACCATAACATTTTATATTTACCAATATGTCATTTAAATCCGATGGAAAAAATATCCTCACAAGATTTGCCAGACAAAGTCCAACCTCTGGTGCCCTCTTTAAGGAAAGTACTCAAACAAAATAGAGCTAATCCCTGGAAGATAATTTAAGATATTCAGAAATTAATGTACTCAAATCACTTTTTAAAACATATTATCATCTGAAAAATAAGGACAACATAAATAAGAATACATTTGAAACAAACTAGAACTAAAATTCTAGAAAAATCAAGAGAAGAAACAATACATGAGAGAATATTTATCTTTTGGAAGAAGACACAGATATTCAAGAAATAAATATAAAATGAAATTTTTTTAGAAAACTACAACTTACCAAAAATAACCCCAGGGGAGATAGAGAATCTAAACAGATCATTTTCCATGTACCTCTGAAACAAATAATACATCATATGTTAAAAAAAAAAAGAAGAAAAAGAAGATAGCAGGAGGGGAAGAATAAAGGGGGGGAAATCGGAGGGGTAGACGAACCATGAGAGACGATGGATTCTGAAAAACAAACTGAGGGTTCTAGAGGGGAGGAGGGTGGGGGGATGTGTTAGCCTGGTGATGCGTATTAAAGAGGGCACGTTCTGCATGGAGCACTGCGTGTTATATGCAAACAATGAATTATGGAAAACTACATCAAAAACTAATGATGTAATGTATGGTGATTTACATAACCCAATAATAAAAAAAGAAAGAAAAAGAAAGAAAAATAATAATAGTAGTTAAAGAGAACCCCCAGCCACACACACACAAAAAAGGACTAGGTCCAGAAGATTTCACAGGAGAATTCTACCATTCTACTTTTATGAAGCAATTAGAACATAATCCCAAAACGTAACAAAGATTTCTTCATAAAAAATACAGATTGATGTCACTTAAAAATAGTGCTGCAGAATTTTTATATGACTTGTATATTAGCAAACAGAATTGAACAACGCATTAAAGCATGATTATTATGACTAAATAGGGTTAACTAAGGGCATACATATGTGTTTCAACATTAGCAAACCCTTAATATAATTCATCATTATAGTCAAGTAAAGGAAAAAAAATTATCATCTCCATAGACACAGGAAAGGCACTTGACAAAATTCAATATTCAATTTTATTCATTTTAAAAACACTCACTAAAATAGGAATGAATGGAGATGTTCTTAACATTTTACCTACCTACCTACCTACCTACCTATATATCTATCTATTCAAATGCTGGTATTTTTCTTAATAAGGAAGCACTAGAGGCTGCCCTACAAAGATCAGGAAAAGAAAAGTCTAGCCACGAGTCCCCCTGCTATCAAATATTGATTGTGTTGGAGTTACTGACCAATCTAATTAGACAAAAGTATATACTATAGACGAATATTTGTGTCCTCCTAGAATTCTTATTTTGAAACTCTAATCCCCAATGTGATAATATTTGAAGATGGGACAGGTGGGAGGTAATTAAATCATGAGGGTGAAGCTGTCATGATGGGATTACTGCCCTTTTAAGAAGAGACAGATGAGGGCTTGCTTCCCCCCTCTCTCTCCAGAATGTGGGATATAATTAAGAAGAGGGCTGTCATCAGGAACCAAATTATCTGACACCTTGATCTTGGACTACCCAGCCTCCAGAACTGTGAGAAATAGATTTCTGTTGTTTAAATGATCCAGATTATGGTATCTTGTTTCAACAGCCTGACCAGACTAAGACAGTATGTATAGTATGCTACCATTTATTTAAGAAAGTGGGTGGATGGGATGCCTGGGTGTCTCAGTTGGTTAAGCTTCTGCCTTCAGTTCAGGTTATGATCCCGGGGTCCTGGGATCGAGTCACACATTGGGCTTCTTGATAGGTGGGAAGCCTCCTTCTCCCTCTGCCTGCTCTGCCTGTAGTTCTCCCCACTTGTGCTCTCTCTTTCTCTCTCTGATAAATAAATAAAAAATCTTAAAAAGAAAGTGGGTGGATACATAATTTTTAAAGCAGGTTTACTTGCTTTTTTACTTGCCGTTAACTGCAAGGGAATGGAAGGAACAGGACAAAGAGATAGAGATAAAAGCTAGACCCACATGAAAATAGCCAACTGATCTGATAAAGGAGCAAATACAACTCAATGGAGGAAGGATACTTTTTTCAAAAAATGGTGCCAGAATAATTGGGCATCCATATGCAAAAAGATGAATCAGAACACAATCCTTCCACGTAATTGAATTAAACATAATTTTACTATATAATCCAACAATTGCACTCTATATACTTACCCAAATAAGTTATGTCCATACAAAAATTGGCACACAAATATTTATAGTGGCTTTATTCATAATTGCCAAAAACTGAAAGTGACCAAAATATCCTTCAATAGGTGAATAAACTGGTAATGCATACAATGGAATATTATTCAGCAATAAGAAGAAATTAGTTATCAAGTCATGAAAAGAAATAGAAGAACCTAAAATGTGTATTGTTAACTCAAAGCAGTCAGTCTGAAAAGGTTGCATACTGTATAATTCTAATGATATGACATTTTGGAAAAAGCAAAACTATAGACAGTAAAAGATCAATGGTTGCCAAGTTTAGGAGGAAAAAGAAAAGATGAAAGGCAGAGAACAGGGGATTTTTAGGGTGTAAAACCATTCTGTAAGAAATTTAATGGCAAATACATATTATTATGCATTTGTCAAAACCCATAGAACTGTACAACACAAAAAGTGAATCATAATGTAAGTAATGGTTATTAATTAGTTATTAATAATGTATCAATATTTGTTCATTAATTGTAATGTACCACACTCATGCATCATACTAATGCAAGAGCTTAACAATAGGGGACTTTGAAAGAGGGCATATGGGTTGGGTATATGGAACTCTGTGCTATCTGCTAAATTATCCTAAAAATCTAAGAATGTGCTAAAAAAATGGTAATTTTTACCAGTTCTATTGAGATGTAATTAGTATATAATATAGTGTAAGTTTAAGGTATATAATATATAATGATTTGGTATACGTATATATATATATATGAACTGAATACCACAAAAGTTTAGTTAACACCCATCACCTCATACATCTCCTCATACACTTAAAAATTGTTTTCTTATGATGAGAACTTTTAAGATCTACTTTCTTAGCATCCTTCAAATATACAGTACAGTATTGTTAACTATAGTTATTTTGCTGTACATTAAATCCCCAGAACTTGTTTATCTTATAGCTGGAAATTTGTACCTTTTGACCACCTCATGAATCCCCCCCAAAATCCTCTACCTCCTGCCTCTGGCAACCACCAATCTATTCTCTGTTTCTATGAATTTGTTTTTTTAGATCCCACATATAAGTGAGATCATACAGTATTAGTTTTTCTCTCTGACTTATATCATTTAACATAATGCCTCATGTCACAAATGGCAGGATTCCTTTTTTATGGCTTAATAATATTCTTCATGCATTCATCCATTGATGGACAGTTAGGTTGTTTCCACGTCTTGGCTATTGTAAATAATGCTGCAATGAACATAAGGGTACATATATCTCTACAGGATAGTGATTTCTTTTCCTTTGGATAAATATCTAGAAGTGGAATTACTGCATCATATGGCAGTTCATCTGTTAATTATTTTTAAAAATAAAGTGAAATGAATGTATATGTGTATCCACTATCTCTGTGTGGTACATATAGAGACATGGCTCCAAGTGACTTTAAAACATAATAATTTTACTACATAGGCCTAGTGAATAAATCATAAGGATAAATAAACTGCAAAAAAATCTTAAGCTATTTTAACAATCATTTTTTTATCTTTTTTAAGATTTTATTTATTTATATGAGAGAGAGAATAAGAGACAGAGAGTATGAGAGGGAAGAGGGTCAGAGGGAGAAGCAGAGTCCCTGCTGAGCAGGGAGCCCAATACGGGACAGGTCCCAGGATTCCAGGATCATGACCTGAACCGAAGGCAGTCGCTTAACCAACTGAGCCACCCATGCACCCCTATTTTAACAATCCTATTGTTGGTGGTAGTATAGGTATTGTTCTGATACTGTTGTGTATGTAATGTAGGATCCAGCAAGTAGTTATTATTTGATAGACTAATTCTTTTTTCTTAAAAATTTATTTATTTATTTTAGAGAGAGAGAGAGAAAATGTGGGGGAGGGGGAGAAGGAGAGAGAGAATCTCAAGCAGACTCCCCACTGAGCATGGAGCCCAACATGAGGCTTGATCCCCAGACTCTGAGATCACGACCTGAGCTGAAATCAGGAGTTGGCCACTTAACTGCTGAGCCACCCAGGTGTCCCCTTGATAGACCAGTTCCATCAGGCATAGTGTTATGGTAACTAGGATTCTCATTATGAGAGAGAGAACATACAGATGTAATATTTTTAAAAACTTAATAAAGAGCAAACACAAAATTCTGTGATTCGGAATTAGAATAATAAGAATTAATTACATATTCCTAGTTTTATGTATGGAAAAATTTAAAAGTAAGGATCAACTCAGTGTAAGTAATATGAGCCCCTAACATTCAGATTATGGCATTTTACTCTAAAAAAGAAGCAGGGCTCCTCGGGGAAATGACTGATTCAAGTTTAGAGCCAGAAATGTACATGATAAGTGTGAATATCACAATGACAAGAGGGAAGCTATCAAAACCTACTGTAACTGCGTCAAAATGATTTAGGAGCCAAACTGAAGGGTCAATGATGGAAAAATTAGAGCATCAATAATGAAAATAATTTCAATGACTAGAAACATATCAAATATATTTAAATCCATTAGTTCATGATGACTTTAAAAAAAAAAAAAACAAGAAGGAATAGAAAAGAAAAAGCAAATGATTCTTATTTGAGAAAGCCAGATACTATGGTTAATTTTATGCATTAACTTGAATGGGCCATGGAGTAACCTGATATTTGCTCAAACATTATTTTGGGTATCTCTCTGAGGGCATTTTTGTATGAGATTAACCTTTGAATTGTTAAACTGAGTAAAGCTGATTGTCCTTTCTAATGTGGTGGGAATTATCCAATCAGTAGAAGGCCTGATTAAAACAAAAAGTCTGATTCTCCCTAAAGAATGAACTTCACCTGCCTGAATGCTGACCTGGGACATCAGTTTTCTCTTGCCCTTGGACTGGAACTTACACCATCAGCTCTCCTGGTTCTCAGGGCTTCAGGCTCAGGCTGGAACTATACCACTGGCTTCCTGGGTCGCCAGCTTACTGTTTGTAGATCTTGGGACTTAGCCTCTATATATGTGAACCAATTCCTTAAAATAAATCTCTTATACACCACATTCTATTGGCCCTGTTTCTTTGGAGATCCCTAATACCAGGGAACCACCTCATTATTTTGAAAACTTGTAAATAAAAAGTATCCAACTGTTATCCTGCCTTTGTATATGAATGGTATCAGGTATTACTGTCTTACCAGATGAGAAGTTTGCTTAATTTTATGGAAGAATTCCAGCTAAAAATTAAGAAAGTAATGACAATTAAATATCATCATTTTGCAACCGCTAATGACTTAATGGATCTAAGAATTGATCACCAGAGACAGACAACTATGTAATATGTGCCCCTTGATTCAAGAACAAAATACCACCTTTGAAGAACTCTTATCAAGGTGCTAGATCCAAATATTAACTTGTAGGGAATATATTGACCAGAGAAACATGTTAAATGGCATCACAGGGATGCAATCTGTAAAATGCCAACTATGAGAAAATCTATAGGACAACCAACATATCTTTATCAACAGTAGGAAAGAAAATATTGCGAGAAAAAAAACTATGAAGAGAGAAACTAGAGATTAAAAACATTTTTAAAGAAAAAATTGCAATGAGTGGACTTATTTGGATTCTCATTCAAAAAAGAAAATTATAAAAATAAATGATGAGCAGAGAGGTTCATATATCTCTTCAGATTGGTGTTTTTGTTTTCTTTGAATAAATACCCAGAAATGAAATTGTTAGATCATATGGTAGCTTTATTTTTATTTTTTTGAGGAACCTCCATACTGTTTTCCACAGTGGCTGCACCAATTTACATTCCCACCAACAGTGCATGATGGTTCCCTTTTCTCTACATCCTCACCAACACTTGTTATTTTTTGACTTTTTTATAGTAACCAGTCTGACAGGTATGAGGTGATATCTTACTGTTGCACACCTGAAACCAATAGGCTATTGTATGTCAGTTATACTGAAATAAAAAAATAAATAAAATAAACAATTACCTGTAAATAAACTCTTTATATTTGCTGATTTAATAGTTATGTTTATTGTTTGAGATTCCTTATCTTTTAGAGATGCTTTCTAAGATATTTATTGATGAAATGATTTAGTATTTGGGATTTTGCTTCAAAACAATGCAAGAAGAGGATAAGTCAGTGGGAGAGGAAAATTATCAGGGAAACCTGATAATTCTAAGGTTTGTGTGAGTTCAGGTCACTTAATAATTCTTTCTGTGTGCTTTTAGTATATTTTAAAATTTCCATGATTACACATTTTTATTTATATTACTAATGCATAGTTAAGAATAAGTGTTATCTGAGCTATTTTTAAAAACAAATCAGTAATATTTGTCCAGTGATTTTTTTTAAAAATGTACTCATAAAAGAGAAAGAGAATAGTGGGGGGGGGGGAACGGGGATAGAAGCCAAACTTTGATTTGTGGATTTAATGTTGGAGCCATAAAAATATTTTATATGATTATAAAATAAAATTCAATCAAAAAGAAATCATTGAAAATCTAAAAATGAAACAAATGAAGCTAACTCAGCTCCAGTTGGTGGCATAATCATGCAGAGAAGATCTATTCCAAATGACTTTAAGATGCAGTAATTTTATTTTACACTCTCAGTGGGAAATAATCTAAGAATAAACCATTTTTGGTAATCATGTTTTTGGTGGTAGCAATGGTACTATTCTAAAACTGATGTTTTTGTAATCTGTGATAGAGTAAATGAGTATTATTATTTTTTTTTTTTTTGTCACTGAGAACTGAGCTTTGGGGCATGGGAGAAAATAGATATGATCTAAATTTAATGAGGATAAGTAAATACTCAGTTCTGAATTTGACTTGGAAGTAATAGTACAAACACATAATTATTTTATCTTCTTAAAATATATATCATTTCTTGCTCTAGCCATGAAAAGTCCTAGAAAACAATGACCAGTATCTACAATGTATTAGATTTTTATTGATGCTATAACAAATTACCACTTAGGGGCTTAAAATAGCACAAATATTCTGTTACAGTTCTGGAGGTTAGAAACTCAAAATCCGTTTGAGCTAAATTCAAATTGTCAGCAGAGGTGGTTCCTTCTGGAGGCTCTAGGAAAGGAGCCATTTCCCTGCTTTTCCCCACTTTTATAGGCTGCTTGCATAGAATGTAGCTTTTTATAATTGTATTATGGTTATGTTTTTTGAGTCCTTACCTTTTAGAGATACAGTCTAAAATATTCATGGGTAAAATGACATGAAATCTTGGATTTGCTTCAAAATAATTTTGGTAGTTGTGGGGTGGTGGGCATGAGGAAGTTAGAGATGAAACAATATTGGCAATGTGTTTCTAACTGTTGAAGTAGGATTCTGGTCTATTGGTTTTATTATATTATTTTCTCTGTTTTTAACTTGATATAAATTTTACATAATAAAAAGTGTTTTACAAAAATCTTTAGGGATAAATAAATGTAAGTATGATTCTTAGATTAAGGTAACCACATAGAAACAAATAAACACATTCATAAACAAAAGAATGCATAGCTTAAATTTTAAACCAGATAAAAGGAAACCCAATCTGTCCAATGGAAAATAGGGAAGGAGAAAAATAAAAGTAAAACAAATCAAAACTATTAAATAATAAAATAGGAAGAAATGCTAATATAACACTAATAAATGGACGAAACTTATGCAAGGAGAACTAGACAATCTGAATTGACCTAGATCTATTTTTAAAATTGAATCAATAATTAATAACCATCTGAAACAGAAAGCTCCAGGCCCAGAAGGGTTCACTGGTAAATTGTACCAAACATTTAATAAATAATTAGTTCACTGCAGAAGCAGAGGGAATACTTTCTAATTCATTTTATGAGTCTAGCATTACCCTAATAGCAAAATTAGACAAGAAAAATTAGAAATTACAAGAAAAGAAAACTATACACTATATCTCTCATGAATGTGGATGTGAAAATCCCCAAGAAAATAGCAAATTGAATACAACAATGTGTAAAAAGAATTACACACCATGTCCAAGTGGGATTTGTCCTGGGTGTGCAGCCTTATTCAACATTCAAAAATCAATTAAAGTAATCCATTACATCAACAGGCTAAAGAAGAAAAATCATATGTCTATATCAATAGATGCAAAAAAAGAGCTGACAAAATTCAATACCTGTTCATAAAAATAAAAAAAAAAAAGGTTTCAATAAACTAGGACTAAGCAATTTCCTCAACTTGATAAAGAACATCTACCAAAAAAACCTACAGCTAACATCATTAGGTCATCATTAATGGTGAGAAACTTGAAGTTTCCCCACTAAGATCAGGTTAAGGCAAGGAGTACCCTTTCACCACTTCTTTTCAACATTGTAGTGGAAATTCTAGTTAATGCAATAAGAAAAGAAAATAAAGGGTGTACAGATTGGGAAGGAAGAAATAAAATCATCTTTGTTTGCACATGACATTTTCTACATGTCTATGTACAAAGCCTGAAAGAATTGACAAAAAACAAAAACAAAAGCAAAAAATGGAACTAAAAAGTGATTATAACAAGATTTCAGGATACAAATTTAATACAAAAGTATGCAAAAGTCAATTACTTTTTTATATATCAGCAATGAACAAGTGGAATTTGAAATTTAAAATGCAATACCATTTATGTTAGCACCACCAAACATGAAGTATTTAGGAATAAATCTAACAAAATATGCACAAGTCTGTGTGAGAAAAAACAAAAAGCTCCGACAAACAAAATCCAAGAATAACAAAATAAATGGAGAAATATTCCGTGTCATGGACAGGAAGATTCAATATTGTCAAGATGTCAGTTCTTCACAACTTGATGAAGACATTCAAAGCAACCACAAAAAAGCCCCAGCAAGCTCTTTTATGGATATTGAAAAATGCATTCTAAAGTCTATATGGAGGAGCAAAAAACCCAGAACAACCAACACAGTGTTGAAGAAGAACAAATTGGATGACTGACACTATCTGACTTCAAGACCCACTATAAAGCTACATTAATCAAGAAAATGTGGTATTGTTGAAAGAAGAGCAAATATAGATCAATAGGAGAAAATAGAGAGCCCAGAAATAGACCCACATAAATATAGTCAACTGATCTTTGGCAAAGAAACAAAGGCAACACAATGGAGCAAAGATCATCTTTTCAACAAATGGTGTTCAAGCAACTGGACATCTACAAGAAAAAATATATATATAATCTAGACACAGACCTTACACTTTTCACAAAAATTAACTCGAAATGGATCACAGTCTTAAACATAAAATGCAAAACCATAAAACTCCTAGAAGATAAAAGGAGAAAACCAAGGTGACCTTATATATAGTAATGTCTTTTTAGATACAACACCATAGGCACATCCATGAAAGAAAGCATTGATAAGCTGGACTTCACTAAAATTAAAAACTTTTGCCTTGTGAAAAACACTGTTAAGAAAATGAACAGGAAAGCCACACACTGGCATAAAATATTTGCAAAAGGCACATTTGATAATGTACTATTATCCAAAATATGCAAAGAACTCTTAAAACTCAATAATAAGAAAAACAACCCAATTTAAAAAATGGGGCATAGACCTTAACAGACACTTCACCAGAGAAGATGTACAGATAGCAAATAGGCATATAAAAAGATGTTCTACATCATATGTCATTAGGGAAATGAAAATTAAAACAAGAGATAGCACTACACATTTATTAGAATGGCCAAAATCCAGAATATTGAAATCACCAAATGCTAAGGAGGATATGGAGTCATATCACCTTTCATTTTTTGCTGATGGGAATGCAAAATGGTACAGCTACTTTGGAAGACAATTTGGCTGTTTCTTATAAAACTAAACATACTCTTACAATGTGATCTAGCAATCATGCTCCTTGTTATTTACCCAAAAAAGGGAAAGCTTGTGTCCACACAAAAGCTTGCATATGAATGTTTGTAGCAGGTTGTTCATAATTATCAAAATTTGGAAGCAACCAAGATGTCCTTCAGTAGGTAAATGGATATATAAACTGTGGCACATCTAGACAATGGAAAATTATTCAGTTCCAAAAAAGTGAGTTATCAAGTTATGAAAAGACATGGAAGAATCTTGAATGTATATTGAAAGAAAGAAGTTAATGTGAAAAGGCTATATCTTACATGATTCCAACTAGGATATTCTGGAAAAGGCAAAACTATGGAGGTAGTAAAAAGTTCAGTGGTTGCCAGTGGGGGTGGGAGAGGGATGAATAGAATAAATAGGTGGAACACAGAGGATTCTTAGGGGAGTTAAAATACTCTGTTTGATACCATAATGATGGATGCATGTCATTATACATTTGTTTAAACCCATAGAATGTCCAACACTAGCAGTGAATCATACTGTAAACTATAGACTTTGGGTGAATATGATATGTCGGTGTAGGTTCATCAATTATAACAAATGTACCATTCTGGTGGGGATGATGATAAAGCATGTGTGGGTTCAGGTGATATATGGATAACCTCTGTACTTCCCCCTCAATTTTACTGTGAACCTGATAGTTCTCTAAAGAAACAAAGTCTTAATAATTTTTTTAAAAAAGCAAAGGAGAAGACTTACACCACCAGATATTGACATACTACAAATGTATTCTAACAAAAAATTTCTACTCTCACAAAAGCAGAAAAATTATAACAGATTAAAGAACTCAGAAACAGACAGTTTTTATATGATGAAAGTTGTTCTATAATGGGGGAAGAGACAGACTAGTAAATGTTGTAGGGAAAAACTGGCTCATTAGGTGAAAAAAATGGTTTTCCATTTAACACTGAAACAAAAGGTCAATATGGGTTGGATGAACATAAATGTGAAAGGTAAAACTACAAAGTTAAAACAATTATAAACCCTAGGAGGAGAAAACTCCACGAAGGCACTAGAGAGTGAATAAGCAGGAAAAAGACAGAGGGGAGTTAACATTTGCTAGAAGAAAATAGTATGAAGTGAGTTTCCCCACCTTTGTTGTTGTTGTAACCTGAGGGCAAACCACAGCCAAGATTGTATGAGCTGGCTAAAACTTTAATGAAAAACATGCAGACTAAGCTCTCTTGAAGAACCAGAGGACAGGGTTCAGAGTAATTATCACAATGGGAAGTGAGGGGGAAATTCCAGAAAGTAGAAATCCAGAGAGAGAAAGCCTCAAATTCTTTTTATGAACTTTGTCCAAGCCTCTGGCTGGTATCTGAACATATTCACAGAATATATTTAGTAGCCTAACTCATTATAAGAGAACTGAACTGAAATTTGGACTGTCATTCACTAGAGGGGAGATAGAGAATCTCAGTTTGAGTTAAGCTCATTTAATTGCCTACTAGAAGAAAAAAGAATCAACATTTTTTTGAAGGAATATAACAGAACCCAGAGTCTCCACAACATATCATTCCCAATGTCCAGGATACAGTTCCAAGTTACTTTTAAAAGAAACAGAAGAATGCTATCCATTCTTAAAAGAAAAGATAATCAATGGAGACCAAACAACCAAACCTAAGATGACTCACATGTTGGAATTATTAGAGAAGGATTTAAAAATATCTATTATAATTATGTTCAATGATGTAAAGAAAAATATGTTTACATTGAATGAAAAGATAGAAATTTTCAGCACAGATATAGAACTATAGAAAAAAATTACCGGAAATTCTAGAACTGGAAAATATATAATCAAATAAAAACTTCACTGGCTGGCCTAACATCAGAATGGAAATGACAGAGAAAGATGAGATTGGTAAATATAAATTATTCAATCTGAAGATGAGAGAAAAAAATTAGGGGGAAAAAACAGGTTTTAAGGACCAGTAAGACAACATTAAATATTCTATTATATGTGATTTGGAATTCTAGAAAGAGAAGAGAGACAGAATGGAAGAGAAGAAGCATTTAAAGAAAAAGTTGATATATAATGTTGAAAAACATCTTTGTGTCTTGAACTAAATCCCCAAAATACAAATGATATGTGAAAATTGTACACAAACATTGTATTGAGGGCACATAAAGAAGCACTGAAGGTGAATATATTCAGGGAAATGGATGCACCTAGAGATTACTGGGTCACTCCTTACAAATGTGTTGAATAAGCAGGACAAGTAAATGGAAAATATGGATAATTTAATAAATGATGTGGGGGAAACTGGCTCACTATGATTCTCAATCTATTTGCTGTTCTTCTTATTTATACATAAATTCTAAGCAAAATCAACCACTGACTCATTACAGAGTTGCTTACCTGAATTCCTTCATACATGCACTATTCTTCTCCCCTATGATCTTTGACAAATGGGAATACTTTTCAAAATATTCATTCAACTCACATGATGAGCTGAAGAACAAATCTGAGGATCCACTAGAGACTGGGGCAAATTTATGACAAAAGGCAATCCTGCTCCTCTTGGTTTCTGAGGCATCCTCAGGGATAAATGGCTAATCCAAGAAGGAATTCAGTTACCAGTTATCATCAAATTGAGCTCCAAAATATAGCCAAGTAGACCTCTAAACCAGAGGTTTCCTAAAAGTCAAGATCTACCTCTGGCTCTGTAGGTCTGGGAAGATCCTGGACATTGGGAAGATTGGGCCACTTTTTCTTCCTTTCTGAAGTACTCTACTGGTCTCCCAGGCCATCGCTTGGGCAAAATAAGCTCTTAAAGAGTCCGCAATTTTAATGAGGCCTCTCAACAAATGGAACAAACACTGAACCAGACTGGCAAGCTTAAAAGCAAAGGCCTAAACATAAAGGCAAGGACTAGTGTTATTTCCATAACCTACTTTCTCTCTTTCCATAATAATTTCCTCCTTCTGGCCTACTTATTTCCTTCTACCAGACAACCAGTGTTCTAAGGCTGTTTCCTCAATGCTCAGTTCTTATTTGTGTGTTAGCCTTTTCATGTTCTGACACAATCCAAAATAGTTTACTTTTCTCCTCAATCTCTCGCCAAATTAGAGCTCACCTCTCCTCTGCCCCAGCCACTTGGGTTCTTTCCGTTACTAGCTAACAAAAGAGAATGAAGGCGGGAATTACTGATAAGTAATGGCAGAATATGAAAGCCTTTCGAGATGTTTACATTGTAGCTAAGGCCTTCAGAGTCTTAATCCAAATGAGTGAATAACTAGAACATTCCCCAACTCCAGAAGAGTCCATAGATGAACTGATTTCAGAGGGAGACTTGGATAGAAGAGAGCTCCAGTGGCCAGGCTTCAATGCCCTTACCCCCCATTTCAAAAGCAGCTGACCTCCTTTTTCCTGCTTTCTTGTTGGGGTTCTGAATAAGATTTAACAGAGGAAAGAGCATACCACTATGTTAAATTAAAAAAAAAGAGTAAACACAAAGAAAAATCAGTGAAATAGAACACTGTGGGTAAGAGCTTCTTAACCATCCCTGGAGAATCATTGTAAATGTGTGTTGCCAGAGCCTCATTCTACATCAGAATAAAGTATGCATTCCCAGGCTGCTCCAGAACCTGTGAGAGGGGGAGGAGCATTACTTTACACATTGGTCTCAGTATTTCTGTTTGCAAGTCATTATTGTGCACTTTTTCCAGTTTTATTGAGAAGTAATTGATAACATTGTGTAAGTTTAGAGTGTACAGCATGTCGGTTTGACTTACATATACTGTGAAATGATTATCACAATAGGTTTAGTTAACATCCTTTATTTCATATCATTATAATAAAAAGAAAACAAAAAATATTTCTCCTTGTGATGAGAACTCTTAGGATCTACTCTCTTAACAACTTTTCCATCATACAGCAGTGCTAGTTATAGTCACCGTGTTGGACATTATACCCCTAGTATTTATATATCTTATAACTGGAAGTTTATACTTTGACCACCTTCCTTCCATTACCCCTCCCTCTCCACCACATCCCCCCACCCCTGGTAACCACAAATCTGATCTCTTTGTCTATGAATTTGCTGTTTTGTTTGTTTTAATTCCACATATACATGAGATTATACAGTATTTTCTTTCTCTGTCAGATTTATTTCACTTAGCCTAATGCCCTCAAGATCAATCCATGTCGTAAATGATAGGGCTTTCTTGTTTGTTTGTTTTTTTTAATGGCTGAATAATATTCCACTGTTGTGTGTATTTGTGTGTGCATGTGTGAGAGATATATATACCTCACAACTTCTTTATCCACTCATCCACTGATGGACACTTGGCTATTGTAACTAATGCTACTATGGACCTGAGGGGGTACAAATATCTTTTCAAGTTAGTGTTTTCATTTCCTTTGGATATATTACTAAAAGTAGAATTGTGGGATCATAAGGTAGTTTTATTTTTAAATTTTGGAGGAACTTCCATGCTGTTTAGTGGCTGCACCAATTTACAATTCCACCGACTGTGTACAAGGGTTCCCTTTTCTCCACATCCTTGTCAACACTTTTTATTTCTTGTCTTTTTGATGATAGCCCTTCTAACAGGTGTGAGGTGAAATCTCATTGTGGTTTTAAATTGCATTTCCTCAGTGACTATTGATGTTGACCATCTTTCCATGTACCTGTTGACCTTTCATATATTTTCTTTGGAAAATATGTCTATTTAGATTCTTTACCCCTTTGGCCATTTTAAAATTGGATTATTTGGGGGGAGGTTGTTTGTTTTTGTTTTTTTCTTTTGCTATTGAGTTGTATGAGTTCTTTTTATATTTTGGATATTAACCCCTTATCAGATATATGGTTTGCAAATATTTTTTCTCATTCTGTAGGTTGTCTTTCACTTTGTTGATGTTTTCTTTTGCTGTGCAGAAGCTTTTTAGTTTGATGCAGTCCCAATTGCTTATTTTTATTTTTGTTGCTTGTGCTTTATGTGTGATTTCCAAAAATTCATTGCCAAGACCCATGTCAAGTAGCTTTTCTCCTGTTTTCTTCTAAGAGTCTTATAGTTTCAGGTCATTTGTTTAAGTCTTTAGTTCATTTCTAGTTAATTTTTGTGAGTGGTGTAAGATAGGGGTCAAGTTTCATTCTTGCACATGTGAAATATGCAATTTTCCCAGCATCATTTATTGAAGACACTATCTCTTCTCCATTGAGTAGTCCTGGTTCCCTTGTCAAATATTAGTTGGCCATATATGCTTGGGTTTATTTCTGATCTCTCAACTCTGTTACATTGGTCCATTTGTCTGTTTTTCTACCTGTACCATACTGTTTTAATTACTATAGCTTTTATAGTAGAACTTGAAATCAGGAAGTGTGACACCTCCTGCTTTCTTCTTTCTCAGAATTTCTTTGGCTAGTTAGGGTCTTTTGTGGTTCCATGTAAATTTTAGGAGTGTTTTTCCCATTTCTGTAATAAATGTCATTGGAATCTTGAGAGGAATTACATTGAATCTATAGATGACTTTAGGTAGTGTTGACATTTTAACACATTAATTCTTCCAAACCATGAACACAGGATAACTTTCCATTTATTTGTGTTTTCTTCAATTTCTTTCATCAGTGTCTTTTTGCTTTCAGAGTAGTTTTCAAAGTTGTTTTTTACCTCTTTGGTTAAATTATTTCTAAATATTTTATTGTTTTTGATGCTATTGTAAATGGGATTGATTTCTTTATTTCTTTTTCAGAAAACTGTTACTGCACAGTTTTTAAACGCCCTTGCAATTGTAAATTATATATACACACACATACCTTCTATTGTCATCTCTACAGGTAGTGTTGATCCTCAGAAGTATTATAGAATTGTCATATGACAGAATGGGCTTTTCTTCCTTTTCATTTTAAAATATCCCTGTCTGCTGACTTGTTTCAGGCCCCTGCTGTGAATGAAACCTTGCAAAGGTTTATAGATACAGATTGGACTCCCTAAGCAAAGAACACTGCAGGATGCTTTTATATGTAATGAGAACTCCCCAAATCCACAGTCTTAAAACAATCCAGGTATCTAAATTACTGATGCATTAAATTCACTCAGGTAATACAGTAGTAAATAAAATAACTTTTAACAAAAATATTGGCCAGT
The DNA here is from genome assembly GCF_011800145.1 of Mirounga leonina. Lineage (NCBI taxonomy): Eukaryota > Metazoa > Chordata > Mammalia > Carnivora > Phocidae > Mirounga > Mirounga leonina. Next base: position 3,487,992 of record NW_023270237.1, read on the forward strand.
TTCTAGGAGTTTTCATAAATTGAAATGTATCTTCATAATCAAATTCCTTTGGTTTTCCTTTGTATTGTTTCAACTTTGTACCTATAAATTAAGATTTAAAGCCTAAAGGCAATTTAATAAACATTTAATGCAGAATGTTTGTCATTAGAAGAAATGTTTGTCATTATATGCTAGGCCCTTATATTAAGAAAGCACAGTAAACAGAAATACTGTTTTCATTTCTTCAAATGGTAAAGCCAGAGCAGTCTATGGGTGAAAATAATGCTGAAATTAGTTTAGCTAAAAGATAGAAAGAAAAAACTATAAAAGGGAGGGAGGGAAGTTGAGAGGGAAGGAGAGAGGGAAAATAAAGAGATTACCCACATTGGATTCCAGTTCTAAATCAGCGCTTTATTTTACAATATTTTCAAATCCTCACCAAGGGGTTTAGTAGAGGATAATTGCAATATTTGAGTCGCTAAATCAATTTAAGTCACATTAATGATCTGTAAACTTTAAAACTGTTAGTTTTAGCAATTCTGTAGCATTCCAGATTTCAAATGAACACATTTGTAATCATGAGAACTACTATCTTGTTGTGGAGGCAAAGGGAGATAGAGATCAGCAGTTGTCACACTACATTATTATCCAATTGTGCTTAATGGAGAGTTTATAGTGAATGGAAGTGATAAGAATTCTTGTTTCAGCCTAAATCAATGTTTTGCTTTGCTTAAAAAGTTACTAAAATATTGAGTAAATGTTTCCCTTTAGTACTGGAGTTATAGGATATAATTATGATCTACTAAAGTGAAAAGAAACCAACTTTAAACAATTGTATAACTTAATGTTTTTAACTTTCGTTTAATGATTAGATTATTGTTTAGTAGTAAAAAGTATGTTTGAATGTAAGAAATAAATAATAAATTAGATTGTCATGATTCCCTCTCCCCCTCAAATCTCTCCTCTCTCCTCTTCTCCTCTTTTTTCAACTAGTGGCATGACCACCTATCAATATATAATTAGTCTCTGGTAACATCCTACAATAAGTCCATAAATGTACGAATGAACAAATATAAAAATGATGAGTAACAATAACAATGTACTTCCGTAGGCCAGGCTCTGCATTAAGTACCAAGGAATCCTCCATGAGTAAGACATGGCAGCTCCCTAGAGGAGCTGAGAGTTTAGAATCCCCACTAAGGACTAATTTCTATTTCCACTAGTGGCCTCATTAGAGCAAAAGAATGGCAGCTCTTAATTCTTCATACAGCTATTCTGAAAGCGTATTTCCCAGGTCTAGCAAACAACTAAACTATAATGATTCTCTAGTCTCCAGCAAAATGACCACTATATTCTACATTTTGGAAAGGATGACTGCCCTGTGTAATCCTGGCCAAATCACTTGCCAGGCGTGACTTAATCTTTATCAATATCTTGTATTCTTAGCCTTTCAAAATGATACTTAGAAGAAACAAAGGAGGGCGGCTGGGTGGCTCAGTCGTTAAGCGGCTGCCTTCGGCTCAGGTCATGATCCCAGCGTCCTGGGATCGAGCCCCGCATTGGGCTCCCTGCTCCACGGGAAGCCTGCTTCTCCCTCTCCCACTGCCCCTGCTTGTGTTCCCTCTCTCGTGTCTCTCTCTGTCAAGTAAATAAATAAAATCTTAAAAAAAAAAAAAAGAAGAAGAAACAAGGGATATTCCTTTAATTTCACAAATTTTATGACTGTTGGAAAAAAGCCAAAGATGGGGTTTAGCTACAGTCAAGGTTTGAAAATATATTTTGTTTTGGAGTATAGAAATATGTCATATTTCCAGACCTAGCTGAGAAAGAGGTAGGGTTTATGGTATGATGCTTTAGAAAGACGGTCATATAGGATGGACAGTGGCCTTAAGTATGACACGAACCCAAGGTTGTAGCCAGAGAAAGAAGCAATTCCAGCCTATCCTGTATCCCCCATCTTTTCTGTCCTACTCTAGAAAAAGTACTGGGTGCAAGTGGAAGTGATATTTATAGAGATGCCACAGAATCTGCTTTAGTTTATAACTTATAGAAAATCCTGTCCATTTTGATACAATAAATGCTTCTCATTAGCCGATTGTTTGTGTTATATTTTACAGGACACATCAGAGTATGGTAACATTAAAGTTTAGAACTTGGAAATGTATTCACTATCTTATAGTCACACTGCTGGGTGGATGGCTTGGTCACAGTGAACTCAGGCTGTGTTCAACTTATAGTAAAACATTCATGCAGAAGACCCTCATTAGAAATGCATGGAGGGCAATGGAGGCACAATGTTAGGAACATATTTCTCTCTCACTGAATGAATGCTAATAAACTCTTCTTTTCCTCTTCATAGAAGGTCTAGTCTGGATTTAAAGCTGTGTTTCCTCTAAATGGATCTCTTTTACCAAATTTATAATTTTTGCCATTATCTATGCATCAACATACAAAGACTTAGTAAGTACTTAAATACTTGATAATTTTCTTTACCCTGGCTTACAATATTTACATAGTTTATCCCAAGCAATAATACCAGTGAATCAATCTTTTATATGCTTGCTATGTACTTTCTACTACGCATTAAAATGTGTAATTAAAATCTAAAATGTTTATTGGTACATGTCCCTAAAATATCTCATCCAATTTACCCCAGAAAAATGAGAACCATTCTTAGAAAAACATTGGTTTAGGGCAACATGGGATCTGTTCCAATTGGTAAAATGGCATTATGAATAGTTGTAAGTCATATTTTTAAAATTCAGGTATAACTGATTTTAACACATGGAAAAACAATCTGTGACATGCTAATGTGACTCAACATGGGTGTCCCAAGAGATTATAAAATACTTTGTTGAAACAATGATGTTAGAAAAGTTTTGTCTGAAATAATAATATGCATTTTTGAAATTTCTTCACAGTAAGTGGACAATCATTAACTTGTGATAACTTTCTCATAATTTTTATAAGAGAAATTCCAGTCATCTCTTATAATCCATTAATGATATAATTAGAAAATATTTTCAAATAAATTCTTTAGGGGGTTCCTTCCTCTCAAGCAAAGGAGGTTGAAGGACAAAGGCCCATGTGAAAAAAACATCTGGGAAGTCACGATATCAGGTCTCTTACTATGAACTGGGTTCCCAGTCAACACTTTTTCATAATTCCTTCATTAATGCCACGGGAGTGATTGATTTGATTCCAGTTTTACTCTGCTTAAGCCATTCCCGCAAGTGGAGATGTAGCATGTGGTACAATATCACACGTCCAGCATCATGCTTGTTCTTATGAGAGACCTTCCCGGGAGATGAGATCTCCGGTCTCTCAGGCAGCCTACAGTCTAGCTAATGAGAAAGAGAGAAATAAATAGAAGATAATTTATAGCCAAGGGCTAAATAATGATAATTATTAATTGTACTGCCAATCAGCACTGAAGGAAAGGGAGATCAAGGGGACTAGAATCCTTCAGAAGAACTTCATGGAACAAATGAAACTCAGGCTGACCCTGTGATGGGTCAGAGTCAAAGAAACAAAGGGAAGGAGAGGCGTGCCAGAGAAGACAAAACATGAATAAGGATACAGATGCCAGTGGCAGTGAGCTGGTGTTTCCCATCCCCTCGTGGGGTAATGCGGAGACTGGACTAATCGTTGCTGGGACTGCCAGCCCTGTGCCAAGATAAAAGAAAAAGAGATTTAGCTTTCACAAAATAAAAACTCCCAGAAAAACTGAATGCATTCCCTTAGGGTAAAACAAAGCATGGAGAATTTCAACTCCAAAAGCAGAATTTTCCCGAGTTAGAGATAATAGGGGGAACAGAACTGGAAGCCAGTACGTAGCCCTGGGAGGGAGCTCGCCCCTGTATGCGGCAGCTACACATTTTCCCCTTTTCTTTATATTAACATTACATCAGTGCTCACATTTATTTCCTTGGGGATGGGTATCTGTTTCTCGTTAGAACCCTTATTTTATCTTCCTTTTTGGTATCCTTTCTCAATTATTAAATTTTATGCCAATTAATCTTATTAATAAAAGACCCCAGATTCAAGTAACATTTTTTTTCTTGGGTTTGGAATTGCTTAAGCAGACTAAGAGTAGAGTCAAATCAATTGCTCCCAGGGGCATTAATGAAGGAATCATGAAAGAGTATTGCCTGGGAACCCAGTTCATGTTAAGAGACCCTGATATCTCAATTTTCCAAAGGTTTTTTCACATGGGCCTTTGTCCTTCATCCTCTGCTGCTGCTGAATTTGCTTCATGCAGAATTTTTGCTCTCACAGCCAGATGCCCCTGGTCAGGAGGAGAAAATATCAGCCCCAAATGGACATTCCTAAATACTTAGGTGTTTAGAAAACATTTGGACTTTGGGGACAGTGCTTATCCAAATGATTTGATAATCTTCACTGTTCCATTTGAATGATCCGAGAAAAATGTAGATTCTTATTATTTGCCTACAATTTATTATTATTTCAGTATTACCACTACAGTGGAAAATGGTGATTTAGTCTTGAAATTTAATGTTAAAATTGTACCATAGTTCAGATTTTAAACATTTTTTCTTAAACAAGTCACCTAATTTGCTTTCTCCCCACTGAGTGGTGGAGCTACTTTAATATCATTCATACAGAAATAGCTCTGCATCTTGAGGGAGTAGCTGATGAGAGAGCTTGAATTCCCAAGCATATACATAAGGGATACTATATTAATGCTTTCAACTCCGCTGACCTCAGCAGAGATCTTGATAGCAACCTGAGCCACACCCTCTCTCTCCATTAAAAACAAATGTACCCTGACCACTTCAACTTCAAAATAAAAATGCAGAATCACTCAATAAGCTTGTGTGAGTAGTATAGTTCTGGGGAAAACTGTATTTATAAAAACTCTGGACTAAATTGAGAATAGGCTTTTGGACTCAAATCAATAAGTAAGGCAAAGGAAATAGGGAAAACAAGCCCATTTATTATCACTACATTTTAGAAAATACCCAACATGCTTTGCACCAAGATTTAAGAACACATTCGATGGGTGATCTTGTTTCTGTGTCATGATGTTCACAGAGAAGGTCCGGCATACCGACAGCACTCCCAGCAACAGTCTAGGGAATTGATTTTCCTCTTTGGGAAGTCATAAATCTTGCAGCTGTTTATCATGACCTAACAAAACCTCTGTCTGAAGGAATGGCAAACGCATTCTGACTCTAATCTCTGACATCAGCCTGGGATGGCTGGTAACGTGTGTTTATACAGAGCTGTCCAAAAGCTGAGACGTGTGATGAGTGTCACGGCCCTGCCTTCCTTGGGCAGTCTAATTGCCTATCACTACCTGATACAGTAGGGAAGGGGCCCCTACCAGACTGGAGAATCCCAGAAGGGCAAGGGGAAGCACTTCTAAGGCTAATTCTGAAACCAAAGGAATGCAAACACAGATTAAACAGATTTCCAATACTTATAATCAATAAATTTGGTAAAATCACAAATCTTGTAGATTCTATTCCAGAAAGATCTTAAAGAAATAAGATGACGACAGGAGGTAGCTACGACTAAGACTGACAGATTGAAATAACAACTGCACTGCCTGGGACTTGGGCTGCAAGAGAAACCATGAGGAATCAGACCAGAAGAGCTTTCTCCTCAGATGAAGAGCACCCAGGAGGCAGGAAGAGAGATGGGGCTGGGAGGCGGAGGGAAGCTTCCGGAACAAACCATAAAAGTGCATAACTGGGTCTGCCAACGGTGGCATTAAGGAAAGTGGCTGGAAAATCAATATGGAAAGCAAAAAAAAATTTTAAAGAAGTCTTGAGAAAAATGAAAAACAGCCTCATTAAAACATTTGGAAGTGATTATAAAAACCACCTTGAAATAATCAGTGTTAAACACAGCTTCAGAAAAATGTACTGGGATTTGACTCTATTAACTCCTTCAGTCCTACACCTAAGTCAGTTTTCACAGACACAACACTGTAGGAAATATACCCTCCATCCCACTCTACCAGTTTTAAACAGGAAACCATTAATACAAACGGGAAGTGACTCAAACACAATTGAGAAAGACATGAATTAAAGTACCCATGCAAATTAACTCTGATTTTTTCTTTAAGTTGTAGAAATCAAAAAAGAACCCCAAACAATTCCATCATGATTTTACACAAAAGGGAGCCACTTAAAATAAAATGTTTGTAATTAACTGATACAGAAACTGTATTATTACATCAGAGTTTTCTGATTTATTTGTTAAATGATACCATTTCCTTGGCCAGAGAAGAGGTCACAGCAGAAATGGGGCTTGAGAAAACCAGCAACAGGGCGTGTGGACTTCCTGGCCCTTCCTTTAGCACCATGGTCCCCTGATCAGAGGTCACTGACACCAGAGGTCAGAATTGCAGGGAGCCCATGAGCCTTAGGAATCCTGGACTAAATTCTGTATATGTTTATTTATCCTCTTTTTTCCTTCCTGGCCAAAAGATCTGTTAACTTTTCAGCAGCATCTCAAAAGATGTTTGGGACTTGAAGAAAGGTTAAGATTAAGTTGTAATATGAATAAATGACTGCTTTCACAATGTGTGGGGGAGGGCAGGTAACCCCAAGAACCACACTCTAAAATGCTGCCATCTGTTAGCTTACCCTTAAATCCCGTTAGAATAGAAGTCTCCTACATACATATACACACATGCATATATATAATACATATACATATATATATGTGGGTATATAAATAAACATATATAATATACATGTGTATATACATGTGTTCATGTTTGTGTGTGTGTGTGTATATATATATATATATATATATATGTGTGTGTATAGGACCTCAAGCATGCCTTGATTCTTAATATTGTTCTCCAATAAAAGGAACCAGAGCTCTTTGGAGAAATAGCTGATTCTAGGACGGGGACATGATGAGCCAGGAGCATTTTGTAGTACCTGAAAATAAGGCAGTGCTTACATATGTAAGGAAATAAACAAACAAACAGACAGACAGATAACAAGAGATTGGGAGTATGTCAAAGGGACATAGCAGCCAACTGAAAGAGCTCCTAATGTCCAAAGCTGGAATGATTTGAGCAAAAAAATAAATAAAATAGCATTGGACTATAACCCAAAGTATAAAAGAAATATCCATGAATCCATAGTGACATAAATAAGTGATTGAATAAATAAATAAATGGGGGAAAGAGACAAATCTCTTATGAAGAATTCCAAATAATTGATGTATAGATTCTCCACCCTCAAGAGGGGAACAGAACTGCCCACTCCTTAAGTGTGAGCTCTGTAGTAGTGACTTTCTTCTAAAGAGTACCTTATGAAAAGAAGAGGAAGAAAATAGTAACTTTCCAGTAGAAAAACCTGTAAAACATTACTTCAGCCGGATGAATGAAGTCAATATCAATAGTAATAAATCATGTGGATAGTATCCTTGATAAGATATAAAGAAAATGGCACTTTACCTCTGTGGTCTTCCTCCTCAAAATCTGTAACCCTAATCTAGTCTTGAGAAAAATATCAGACAGATTCTAACATAAGGGTATCCTACAAAATACCTCACCAATGCTTCTGAGAACTATAAAGGTCTTCAAAAACAAGGAAGGTATGAAAATGCTGCAGCCAAGCAGATCCTAGGGAAACATCACTACTAAACATAATGTGATATCTTAATGGGGCCCTGAACCAGGAAAAGGACATTAGGTAAAAACAAAAGAAATAAAAATTAAGTATAGACCTGAATTTTTTCAATGAACCCGGATATATACACCTGGGGGAGGGCAGGGTTGAACATAGAAATGGTGAAAGGGGGGATGAGGCTGTGTGGAATTTTAAAAGAATTCTAGCTGAATCAGAAATGCTTTCTTTCTTTAAAGTAATACTGGACCGAATGTGATGGGAGAAAATCCGGATGGGAGGTGTATTATTATTGCTATATTATTTTTTTTATTTTTCTGTAGGTTTTAAATTCATCAGGAAAAATAAGTAAATATGTTTGTCGAAGCAGAAAGCAGGTAACCCTTGGAGTTGTGAGCTGTCATCTCTGTGCAACAGTTTTCAAATCGAGCTTTGCAGCCCTATATTTCTTATCACTTCCTCAAGAACCACAGCAAAGATGTCAAAAGCTGAGTGAGCAGGGATCTAGGCAACTACCTCTGCTTCAACCAGAGCAACTGGCTCCTCTCTGTTTTGTAAAATGGGGAGACTTTGTAATAAGTTAGAGTGTTTCTTTAGACTGGGGACCGCTGGTTGCTACTTTTTTTCTTGGGAGCAGCATCCTTGAATTTTAGCAGGACATGTGGCCACCCCTAGTACAAGTGACATTTCCCATAACTCCTTGCAGATAGGCGTGACAATCTGGCATCTAAGTTCTAGACAATAGGATGTAAAGAAAGCATCCTTAAAGGGAGGATCATTTTTTTCCCCCCTCCTCCCCCTTCCTCTTGGCTGGAATATGGATGTGATGATGGAAGCTTCCAGATTTAATGAACGCCTTGGTCAACGATTTGACTTTGGAAAAGTAAGAAGGAGATAGAACATGAGAAAAAAATAAGCTTCTGTATTGTTCATGCCACTACAATTTGGTGCTTTTATTTTTGTGTTCCTTGCAGCCTAACCAAATTTGAACACCGGTGAGATAGACCTTGGGACTACAAGAGAACTATTTCCAATGTCATGGGCTAGGATTCTGATGTTGTAAGGGAAGCTGGTTCTGGATGCGAGTTGTTTCCAAGACAGGAAAACCCTCATGGCCCAGCTCCCCAGGCACTGAGGGAGGGTCTGCCTCAGGAAATGGCCATAGATTTTATTGTGAAAGAACCATTTCTTGGTAGACCCGTAAGAACAGGAGTGTGGGGAGCTGTAGCTGTGCCTGGCACTGCTTGAGACAGTTTCCTTTTGCTGCCCACATCCAGTCCACCACCAGCCAAAGATGTCAGTGTGTAGTAGGTCTCTGTCATGCTTCATGCAGCGGACCCACACACTGCTCCCGCCTCCAGCAACCACACCACACAGCAGCAACAGCAAGGAAATCTTGGCTCCTGGGAAATGCAGTAGACAAGTTTGGATTTTCTTCCATGTTAGGTCATGGACTGAATACATACTTCTAATGTTTTTGGGCTTCTTATGGAAAGGAGGGTCCAAGGAGGAAAGAAAGACATTTCTATGACAGCAAGATGGGACTTGGAGTCATTTAATTTGAGTATTAAAAGGGAGATGACCTTGTGTTGAACCCCTACATGGTGAAGCGGGACATACCGGTTACATGTGTAAGATTTCATTTAACTAAGGGTAAAATCACTGCCTTACTGTGAATGAAAGCTGAGGATTTTATAGTACACTGCTCCCCCTTTTTATGTTCATGGATTCCTAATTTAATCTTTCTGAATCTCCATTAGCCCAGCTTTGTATCCAAGAAACAGTGTACCAGGTTTCTCACCTATTCAATGATTGGCAAATGACTTTTATTTTGAGTCTCAATTCAAATATTTTTGTTGCTACCTCTTGGAGCACGATGTTGAAGATTTTGATGTAGCCTAACTTCACTGGAAAAGTGCTCAGAGTTTTTAGGGATGCACAACAGGAGCACAAACACGGAAAGGGAGTGAAAGGGTCTGATACCTGCTGTGTATTTAGCATTCTTGTTCCAGACCCATGCAATAATTGGCATGTACAAGCATGAATCTTGTAAAGTCAGATAAATACAAGAAAGAAACCAGAAAATTGGCCATGAAAAGCAGAAATTCCCCCAAAAAAGGATTTCAGATAAAAATAAAGATTCTGGCAATAGAAGATCATATATGGAATTTAACCACTCATTTACATATGTTCTAGAGGTAACATCTGAATATATGTTTGTGTGTATAAACACCTAAATGAACATGGCTGTTATCTAAGTGACTATACATAGTTGAACAACATCCATAAATATGCAAATCCACAAGCCATGTCAATTAACTTAATATCAACTTTCATCCTCCAACATCTTAGAAATTCCTGATGATCGCCATTTTGGGCACACAAGAGATGAAGGGCTGGGAAGCCCCCAAAATGGGACACCATTTATTGTAATTTTTTCTCAAGTTTAACTGTCAAGTTCACATATGACTTTCTATAGGATTAAAAGATAAGGTGGCTAAATGACCAAGAACAGAAATGGGTGTCTGGTTCTCTTCTCTCTTCTCCTGATATTTCTCCACTGTGTCTCTCTCTGCCTGCAGACTGTAGTATATGAGCTAAACAAGAACAAAGCATGGTTGATCCTACGTCCAGTTACAAGGTAGACCAAGAAGCAAGCTGATATGGGAATCCCGGGATAACTACAACTTCAATTTTAACTTCCAGTTCAGGCCAACTTTGTGATCTGCACCATAACAAACTAAAACAGTTTAGAAACATCCCAGCAAGGTTTAGCACTTTAGAGGTAGCATTTATTTACTCATATCCATTAAGACATGTTCAGCCACAAATAACAGAAACAATCCCCCCAAAATGGCTTAAACAAATAAGGAGTTATATTTTCTTCACTGGTTGAGAAGACTCTTAAGAGAGGTAAGGAGTCCACGGCTGGTATGACATCTTGCAATGTCATTTGGAACCCAGGCTTTATCCAGCTCTTGCACTCCCTTACTTAGGATGTATCATTTACAGAACTACCTTGTGAACTCAGCATGGCTGTTCTATATCCCCGCTTGCATCCACATCACAGAGAAGAAGGATGGAAGATGAAGAGCATTTGCCACTTGGATGGGCCTCTCCCTGAACCTTACTTAGTCTTTATGGGAGCCCCATCTTGTGACTTATCTTTGTATCTCACTGAATAAAACCATGTCACATGACTATCCTTGCTACAAGAGAAGTTGGTAAATGGAATATTTAGAACACGTACAATACCACACCATGTAAAATTGGAGTTCATTTAGTTAATGGAAAGGGGACGAATAGATGACACAGGTTGACTAGAAGTATGTAGCATCTGGAATGTTATCTAGCTGTTACATAAGATTCCTGGCCAATCATTTCTACACACTCTGTTCATCCTAGTATATGGTTTGAGGACAGTGTTAGCATAGCAAAAAAAGCTACATATAACATATTTATTTTGACATAATCATTGGAATTACTCCTTTCCCACAGCATTCAGTCATTAGCCTCAAACGCCGGGAAATTTTTTTTTAATCTGAGAATTATCTCAAAGAAAACAAGAAGACAGTTATTCACTCCTAGATGAGGCACCTCTTAATAGATGTATTTAAGCTGTGATAAAAAGATTTTAAAGTTCAGAAAATCTCAATATAGGAAAATTAAGTGGTTAAATAACAACAGGCTAAATCTGCAATTATTCTCTAGATCACTCGTTTGTCACTTAATTAAATGTGCCCTCAATCATAATTCTGTTCTTTTCAACAGCACTACAAGCTCCCCAAGGACCCCCAGCCAAACTCTATGATTCTTTGACTCTCAATGCCGAGAGCCCTGCACTCAGTCAGTGCTTAAGAATTGCTCATTGAAGATTCTGGAGAGGAAAGAATTTCCTAAAACTACTGTTCTAAACACTGAACAAATATGTTGTTAACACACATTAAACTGAAAAGCATCCAGATTTCTGTCAGGGACTAAGACCCAATAGGAAACCATACAAATGAGGTTAAGCTTGGCTGAGAGCAATTTTGCAATCAGGATCAAAAAAAATTATCAGTCTTTATCCTTTTTGTTAATTCTTCCTACACTTCAAAGATGGTAACAGAGATGGCTATGTTTTAAAAGAGCTTGCTGGAACACAAAGGGAATTTAGTAATGACCTAATTCAAACCTTTTGTTCACAGATGAAGAAACTGAGAATTGGAGAAGTCAAGGGGCTTGAAGCCATTTAGATCTTTAGTAGAACAAGTTTCCTGGCTTCTGGGGCTTTTGGGAAAATCAGCACAGTGGACTGAATATTCGATCTCCATTCAAACGTTCGCCTTCCCAAAATGTCGTTTTGTTTCACAAGGCCTGATTGTTTTGCATTAACATGTTTCATCAAGACTTGAGAAATGCTTTTTATAAATGCTGAAATGAGGCAGGTAGAACCATCTGTCTTCGCTAGCCTTTGTCAGTGGCATCCCCCAGCTTTGAGGAGTCACACTTTTGGGCTCAATACCACAATGCGGGAGCTAGATATGCTGGCAGAAGGGCTTGAGGCTTCAGAACCACCATGGCAAGGACAAGATCCTGAGCCACGATATTATCAGTACTATGGTTGGACTAATTATGCCACCTTCTGTGTGACACGGCCATGGTCATTCATAAGGGCAGCCCCGTATGCTGTCAACTAAGACCAACATTACATTCAAGGAAAGGGACTCGGGGGCAATGATAACTATTCCAGACAGAAGTGCTCCCAAAGGAAAGCCAGGAGACAAGATGGCATGACAAGGAAGAAAATGCCTTTTCTAACAGGACCAGTGTGACCCTCGCCATGACACACCTTACCTCTGAGCTTTAGTCTCCATGTCTTTGGAATGAGGTTCAACAACACATCTGGCTCTAAGGTCTCTATCAGCTTGAAACTTTAAAGCCTCTAAGTGGTAAGAACTCCATTTTACTGTCAAAAGTCTCACTTTATTAACATTGCTTTCTTTATGGTTAAACATGTAAAAAAGCTTGTAACCAAGTCACTTTTGTCTTGATGGGCTTTTTTTTATAATGTCTTCTCACTTTCTAAGAAAAGTACTGTATTTTATCAAATCTTTCAATCATAATTCCAGATAGGAGCTGTGGTTGTCTAGACCCTTTTGGCCTATTGAACTGTTCCCTGAGATATCATAAAAAAATACTTGGTTCTTATTGTCCCTTTGTTGTTTCATCCAAGTTTTTTTCTTTTCCTCCTACAGCATTTTATTTGCCACAACCAAGCCAGTTCCAGGGCAGAAAGAGATTCACAAACCTTCCAATCTTGGAGGCACTGAAATTTCTGACCAACATACCAAAACATGGGATTCTGGATTGTTTTGAAATGAAGAAAATAAGATGATTCCCCAAACTTATTTAAACTGCTAAAGTTATATAGCCATCCCCCAAAGCAAATATTTAAGATCTAACGTACTGAGAGAAAATAAGACCATTATTATTAATTAGTATTAATTGAGGCCTCCTTTTTTGCTTGTTGACTCTTCCATGCTAGTCCATCATTCAGCCTGAGAATCAGGCCTCCCAGAATAACCTGATTGGGGCAAATTCAACACATTTTAGTTTCATTTTCTCCAATTCAAATACAACTTGCACAATGAGGTGAGCGTCTAACAATTCAAAGGAACAAACCATTAAATTAAAATTCCTAACTTGATTGTTTGAATCACACTGGGCTAAATTTACATCCTCCATAACACTGTGGGAATTCACTCTGTGGGAGATTTTTCTAGCTACATTTTTTTTTAAGCAAACCTTTTCTTTTCTCTTTTTTAAAGGGTGAATTACTTGTCGCTGTACCTTTAACGATAAGATGAAAGAAATAAAAACTGGACTCCAGGAGAAAACAATGAGGCAATAATTCTGAAATTAAAATACAGCACATGATATATCAATATAATTGTCCTGCGTATGTGAAGATAACTCTGCTTTGATGGTGTTATTTCCTGAGCACGCAGAACCTAATAAAATCTGGAGGGCTGAACTGATGAGAAATTCAGCATTAGAGATTATGAAAAACACACACTAAAATAGCCAAACAAAATTACTGAAAAACAATTTTAGTGGCAAATTATTTATCTAAGTAATGCAGGAAGATTTATAGAGATCTTCCAACATTAAAATAGTTACTTCAAACACTTCTTTGACAAAGGAAAATGATATGCTTATGTAACTGTTTGACCTTGAGCAACTCAGTTGACATTTCTGTGCCTTGGGTTTCTTCATGTTTTATTATTCATCCATTAGGAAATTTTCTTTAAATTTTTCTAAAAATTTCTATGATTATATCTTTTTGGTGACAGCTTTTTTTGCCTTTTGTTCTTGATTCATCTCATTCCTTCAAAATGGAATTTTAATTATAAAATAGAAAAAGAAAGGTTTGGTATTGATCATCTCACGAGTTGATGATATAAATACCAAATTGCAACAGTTTTAATCATGGAAGCATCCAGAATGATGCTTCCAAGTATCTAAGTAAACATGAAGCATCCAAGGAAAACAATTATCAAGATGCTAGCCTTCACTACACAAGGAACAGTTGGACAGCATATTGCTTGATGTGACCTTGGGCATGTCATTTCACTGTTCTGCATCCACTTCCTTTTCTGCACATATCAAATGGAGATAGTGACAGAATCACTGGGAGACTTAAATGAGATAACATGCACATAAATCTAAGTACCTACCATCGGGTAAAAGCTCCATAAATATTTCCCATTGTTACCATATTACTATAATTATAACAGATAAGCTTTCAGCTGTGATTACCATTTTGGGAATAAATTTGAAAAAACAGAACATTCCACTTCAACAAGAACATTACTATTTAAAATTAGATAGGAGAAATTTGGTAGAAATCTTTCAGCTCTTTCCTTATAAATAATAAAACAGTCACTCAAATAAGAACTCATTATTTTATGAAGCAGCAGAAAGAGAAATCAAGAAATCAATGCCATTTACAATTACACCAAAACCCATAAGATACATAGGAATAAACCTAACCAAAGAGATAAAAGAACTCATTATTTTATAAGAAAGTGATGAACCTTGATTGTATAGTCATAGAAAAGGAATTTGCAAGCTATGGCTTGCTATGAAAAAAAAAAAAAGATGAAGGAGAAGGAAGAAGAAGAATTTTTTTTCTATTTCTTGGTATTTGTCCCTAGGTTTTGAATTCTTTTCCCATCTGATTAGTCCCTTCTACTTATGAACACACAAATCAGACTTTATTAAAACTGCAAAGGTTTTTTAAAATGCTTTTTTTAAATATATATTTTCTATAATCTCCACTTCTCCCTATTCCATCAACAGCTCTTCCTCATACAGACACATCAGGTTTCTACCAGCTCACTTGGAAGTCATGACAGGACAGATGTTGACATATTATACCAGGGAATTCCCCCAGGCTCAACCTGTGCTGGTAATTCCTAACCCCAAATTATTCAAGTAGGACCAATTTATTCACCTGACATTAATAATATAGAGATAGTTCATAGAGTCCTTGTAAGTACGAATTAAAAAAATAAACTTTTTAGCAGATAGCTTAGAAGAGGAAGGTGCCCAGGTTTCTCTAACACACTGCATTTTGTGTCATTGGTCCTTTGATGGAAAAGAGACCAAAGCGCAATCTAGTATCGGGATGAAAAATCAGTGACAAGTTCAAAGACAGATAAATATAGATATATAAAATAATTAGAGTCAGAGAAACCTAACTCCCCAACCCTAAGAATCTTTGGAGAAATTAAGAAGGATTCTTGGGTTTCACCCCGACATGTGGGATGAGAAGTCAGGTGAATTTTATGTACTTAGAATTTTAAGTACTTAGAATGCTTAAGCACTCAATATCAACAATACTATTAGTGATGCTTTTCCTTGTTTTGATTTAGGGTGGTTTGCAAAAATGATAATAACAATGAAGTGAGTCATGGACTAAGTATGTCACATGCCACTTTTACAAGTTGCTGACCTTTTCACATCTTGACCGCAAAAAAATAAGAGACAATTTTCTGGTTATTTGCTCTAATATTTGCACCCTCTTTCCCCCTTATAGCACTTACCAGAATTTGTAACCATATATTAATTTTTATACCTTATTGATTGTCCTTCTTTAATCTGGTTGTGGGGGATTTTTTAGGATAAATATACCAGATCCCTTATGTTGCAATATACAGTAACAAATGTGTACTATTCAGGGGCGCCTGGGTGGCTTAGTCAGTTAAGAATCTGCCTTCAGCTCAGGTCATGACTCAGGGTCCTGGGATTGAGCCCTGAGCTGGGCTCCCTGCTTGGCGGGGAGTCTGTTTCTCCCTCTCCTTCTGCCCCTCCCTCCTCCTGTGCTCTGTCTCTCTCTCAAGTAAATAAATAAAATATTAAAAAAAAAAATTTTGTACTATTTAATTCTCCTGTTTGCCTGGCACAAAAGCACTCATTTACCCACCATTGAATCAATCTACAGTTTTCTTTACTTTGTCATGTCTCCTGACTATACTCTAGTCACCTCGAGTGGATTCCAAAAATGCTCTAGTCCTAGAAAAGACAATCACAGTCTTCTCTCCAAAAGGGAAACTTCCGCTAATGCTGATGAAGTGGCATGAGATGACTATATTAGATGGAGAAAGAAAGGAAGGAAAGATATTTCATAATCAGAAACTTGCATCAACCTCTAAGGAACTGAGTAGTTTATTAGGTTTCTTTACCTGCAAGTAACAGAAAATAATTCTGGCTAACTTAGTCAAACACTAAAAAGAAAATAAGACAGGGAAATTGTAATTTGTCACCACATAAAACTGAAAAGTTCAGGAGTAATATCTTTGGCATCGTTTGATCTAGAGGCTCATATGTTATCAGTAGTGTCCAGTTTCTCTCCAACTTCTTATTCTGTCCTCTTCCATAAGGTTTTATTTTCTGGGTTCGAAGAGTGACACAAAGATTGTCAGGAACCCTAGGGCTACATCTACTCAGGTTCAGATCTACCAGAAAAGAGAGCATGCATCTCAAAAGCCCTAGAAAGGACTAGGATTGAACTTCATTGACTTGCTTTTGTTTTAACTCAACCAATCACCATGACTGAGGGAAATGCACTATGCTAATTCACTTAAGTGTAAGTTGCAGGTGCTCGTGAAAGTCAAAACACAGACTGAGAATAGTGAGGAGGTTGTTATCTAAAAGAAAACGAGTAATCTGATACCTGAAAAAGAGTGGATAACAATAACAATAATAAAGCTAATATTTTATTGGTTCTTTGTGTCTTACTATATACTAGGAATTATTCTATGTGCTTTATGTATACTAACTCATTTAATTTTCACACCAAGGTACATATGATTATTATCTCATTTTGCAGTTGAGGATATTGAGCTTCAAAGCAGTCACAAATAACCTTCCCAGAATTACTCAGATAGTTCCTGATAGAGTTGAGATTCTAATCCAGGCAATCTGAAGCCATGGTGTCGTCAGAACCATTCTAATGTGCCAACTGTGCTACATCTAGTGGTAAAAAATCCATTATAATTTTATATTTTCATAGACTCTAGCCAAGTACTTCTGCTCATTGATAGTATTTGGCATATAGGAAGCATCTGTTGAATCAATGAGTTAGTAAATGAATGAAAGAATGAATGGATGGTGTATGAAGCCTCCTGCAATCTATCTCAGCAAACTTTGCACTTCAACTAAATCATAAATTCCCAAAGATAGTCATACCTTACGAGTTTTCTGTGTCTTTTCCAAAGGCAAGCACGTGTAAATACATAAAGAGCTTTAAAAATAACATCTAATTATCGAAAGCCTACTTGCCCAGTAAATTTTAGAGTAATAAAATTGAATCTTTATAGAAAGTGTCCCATTTTACAGATGACAAAATCTGATGTGGAAAAAGATGACATCCTTAAAGATCATCCTTAAAGGTCATATAACTAGTAGTGGGAGAGCTGGTACTAAAACTCTTGTCAGTCTTACCATCATTGATGTTTTTCACAGCCCTGTTCTCCATTGTACTTTTTCCCTAAGAGTTCACTCTACAAGAGGTCAAGAATTTATGTGGAGCTGTGAATGTATGAAAGTCCAAAAAATTCACATTGAAAGAACTGTACACCAGTTGGAGGAAGGTGTGTTTTCTTTCACTATAGTGATAAGAAAAGAAAAGAGGAAATTTTAAATAAAGAAGAAATAGTCAAGGCAACTAATGGGATACCATGTCAGGAAGGAGCCCCAAAGACAAGCACCCTTTATTGAGAATGATTTGACCTGCTTTAAGTCTCCTAAATTCAAATCTGGAATCTGCCAAGGGTGCTCAAATGTATTCAGCCAGTCAACTGCAATAAAGACAATGAATGGGCTCCAGAACTCTCTGTTACTTAACTCATTGTGAAAAATTTTAGGGTTGTGTTTCTGTATTAGATTACTTGTCAGCTGAATCAAAAGTTCAGGACTAAGAGTCAGGAATAAATCAGTAGAGAATGAATGCTTTTCTCCACAAAGACTCCAATAATATAAAATTACTAGAGCGAGCTAAGTTGGAATATACTGAATAACTGAATATATTTATACATTACAGATGGTGTGGAACGTGGCCAGTGATACCTTGGGGATAACTTAAAGTCTGGCTTTCCTAGGGGCAGAGAGATAAAATAGCCAAAATAGAATCCCTTCAAACTTGAATCAAAGAGATGGAATGAAAATGTAAACTCATTTAAAAACTTGAAGGACTTATCTACCCTAATACAAACCAAGGGAATAACTCAATACCTTTGAAAAAACTGTATTGTTTCTTATCAAACAATCAGAGTAAAAGGTCTTCAGAAAAATAAATCAGCCCACAATGCCACCATACAGACGAAAAATCTGAGACTGTGTGTTCAAAGGCAAAGTGGAAAGGAGAAGAGATGAATCAATTTTTTGTAAAATTCACATAAACTATTCTCCATTTTAAAGGGGTTGGAGACTCAGAATTAACCAGATTGGCAATGTTGATTTAACTCACAGAGCTATTTATAATTCTATTTTTATTAGAACCAAAGGACACTTTAAAAATCTAGTCTAACCAATTCATTATATAGCTCAGACAATCCAGGTTCAAAGGGATTAAGCTGCCTGACCAAGGGCACACCGCTAGTTCAGCTGTAGAAGAAAAATAAATATCTAGGATGCCTAAATCCCAGTCAACTATATTTTTCCAACACACTATACTTGACTTGATTTCTGTGTCTATTATACTTTCTCTGGCAGCCACATTTATGAAGACATATCTAAATATAAGCAGAAAACAGAATTTTAGGGAGCTGAATTTAGTTGCAAAAGAAAGTGCCAAATCCAAATTTCCTTAAAATGTATTAAGGCAATATTTTATCATCATTTTCAGCAAAATATCTACTGGACATCTGTGAAATTAACAGTATAGTTGAACTAAATATTTTACCTTGATTTTGTTCAGGAATAATTTGGAACTAATATTTTCTTAATAGCCATCTTACTTATCTACATGATAATAAAATTAATTCATTAATTTAGTAGGGCAAAAAGTTTCCAAAGTATTATGAATGCATATATATGTATGATTATGTATATATCCTCTTTGATGAGATCATGTTTCCTGTCTTTTCTACTTATGACCTCATTGTTATTACAGGACCTCTTCACATGTTTGGAGTATGATCATTATACATGTTTAATTTCACAAAGATTATGCTCTAGTAAGAAATGTATTTTATTCTTCCTTCCATTGGTATAAAGCTTAAATATTCTTTTCATAAGTCTGACTCCTTGTCATCAGATAATCTATTTTAAATGAATTTTCTTTTTCTTGGTTCCAAAATGCAAATTGAGGCGGGCACTCAGGAAAGATTATTCCTTTGTTTTTAAACTGCTTTTTTCAAATAAGATGTAGCTCTATCTTGCCACCCATAAGGGCCTTTAAGAACACTGGTCACTTCGATAAGTATTGTGACCAAATGCTGACAGTCTAGAGAAGGAAAACTACAGTGTGGTTTGAATTTGTCTTGTCTTCCTGCCCAAATTTGTAGTTACATGTTCTCTCAAGATTGTGTTGTGGATCATAGCACCTCTGTGACTGGGTGAACTGCCTCATTGACATGCCAGACATCCTGGGCACAACTGTTTTTTATAAACAGTAAAGGGATTAAGGTTGAGATACATTCTCAGTGTCAATGTGAAAAGTCCAGTCAATCCCCTGAGATGACCAGTGTTAATCTCTTGATATTATCTATATTCTACTGTCTTTAATGGCATCACACTCTGGTTTGGGGGGACAGAAATTCCTGTCCTCCTAATGAGTTAAGAGAAAGAATTAAGCACAGAATTACACAAATAACAACAATCTCAGAGAAACTGCTCACTCTAGAATTTGACTCTATTCTGAGTTTCTCCAAATAATCCAGGTCATCAGATCACAAAATACCCTGCATTTGCAATAGTTCATCTCTCTGAGAAGGTTAATGGAGGGTGGATAGGTGGGTCTAAGTTGTATCCAGCACGCCAAACACACCTTCTTTTCATGTGAATTTAAATTATCTCTACTGTTTTCCTCAGCTGTAGATACAGAGCCACACAACTGCATCCTTAAGAGTAACTCTAAAATCTATCCATTAAATCTTAAGCACTTCCACATTAGTAATGGTCTATGAGAACATGGGACCTCTGGAAGTGTTGAGTCCCATAGGGGTCATATAGTCTTCTCCTTATACTTATTGAACATTGAAGGTATTATTGGGGTCTTCAGTAGAGCAATTAATAAATAATCATTATTTGATTTGACCCAAATCTGAAAGAGAGTAAATTAAGGGAAGTAGCCATTTGTTTACTTCATTCATTCATTCATTCAACAAATAGTCATCCATGCCTGGCCTTTTAAAGTTTCTGACCAGATAAAAACATATGAAAAAAAAAACATTTTCAAAGAACATCACTGGCTTCTCTTGTCAAACCCTTAAATCACTGGTTTGTAACATTATAGAGGAGAAGTCTCACAGATTCCTTAGAGAAATTGTTGAAAGCTATGCACCTTCCAAAAAACAAAACTGAACAAAATACCTAAGTCCAGACAAACACACAAAAGTTTACTTCAAAGGTTTTCAGGTGTCCCAAAATTTTCCAAAAGATACATGCCTAAAAATCACTGCTCTAGGTCGAAATCCTCCCAATTAATAAACTGCTGATAGTCTGTATCCAGTCAGTGTCATACCTTGCCTGTCCTCTGTAATCACTTTAACACACACACATACACATGCACACACCATTCAGTAAATTCACCACTAGTTAAGCACATTGCTCTATTGCAGGACAAACTATACATTCTCAATTACTATAACCATTCAGGACAAAAAGTAAGAGAAGAGTAGTTCCTTTATTTGTATAGGTTAGATAAACACAAATTTTTGTGTATTGAATTATAGAGGCCTTTACAAACTATTTTAAAGGCTAAGTTATGATTTCAGTGACAAATAGTACAGTTTTTCTCCCTAAAGTTAAGAAAGAAACATCAACATAAGTGTATATTGAGAAAAATCAATCAGTCCCCATTTTCTGCCTGAAAAAGTAGATTATATCCTACCTGGAGCATTTGATTTCATTAATTTCCCCCATCTAATCTAGTATACTGCTCTTCCACTTCCATGGCTGTGGTTCAGGCCCAGACTATGTTCCATTACCTGGGTATACAAATAGGAGTCCTGGCTGACAGATGATTGTTTCTACAGCAGATCAATATCCCATTGCTCCAGTTCATGGAGACTTGGCCCAGTTTGTCTCTGTCAGACCTCAGCATTTCTCATCTCTGAGATCTTGGTTTGGGTACCTCTAAACCTGGGGAAGGGCCTTTGGGGGACCTGGGAATGATAAGCAGAAGCAGATTCTGCATGTGATAACTCTAACCATGGAAAGTATCGATGTCTTGCAATTCCAAAGAAAGGAGCAGCATTTTCCTCTAGCACAGTAAATGATCCTAAATATAAATCAATTGGCTTTGACAATTTCAATATCCACTAAGTAAATCAAATCTAATGTATGAAGACAAGCATCTTGATGAACATTAAGGTATTAGTGAACCATATATCTGATAGTCTTGAGGAATTATTATTTTTTTAAGAATGATAATGGTGATTTTTTAAAAAGGTGTTCTTAACATTGACAAACACATACTAAAACATTTATGAATGAAATGATGTGATGTCTAGGACTTGCTTTAAATAACCTAGAGAGCCAGGGAGTGCTGAAGTATAGATATAGATGAAACCAGATGGGTCAGAAGTTGATAATATGAAAACTATGAGATGCTACTTGGCAGTTTATCACATTATTCTCTCTCTTTTTACATGTTTGAAATTGTTCATAATAAAAAAGAGTTTTTTTAATAAAAAGGAAATCACAAAGAAGTAGAAACAACCCAAATTTCTCTCACCTGGTGCATGGATGAATAATATGTGGTCTATCCACACAATGGAATACTATTCAGTCATAAAAAAGAATAAAGTCCCAACACATGCTACATGAAAGAATCCAGGCACAAAGAACCACATATTATATGATTCCCTATGTATGAAATGTCCAGAATAGGTAAAAATCTCTGAAACAAAAATTAAATTAGTAATTACCTAAGACTGAGGAAGATGTGGGGACTTACTTGGGTGTGATGGCTAAGGAAAGTAGGGAGTTTTGGGGCAATTAATGAAAATATTCTTAAATTTATTATGGTAGTGGATGCACAACTCTATTGATTTAATAAAAGCCACTGAATTGTACACTTCATAATGAAGACATATGGGGAACAATTTAGAAAAAAATTAATATCAACTGTGTGTTTGATAACATTGAAGAAGTGGTATTAATTTTATTAGAAGGGATAATGGCATGGTAGATATGTATGAACATTTCTTATTTATTTATTTATTAGTTAGTTAGTTAGTTTGTTTGTAATAGCATACCAAAGTATTTAAGGATGTCACATTATGATGTCTGGGATTTGCTTTAAAAATAACCTCAAAAAATAGGTGAAGCAATGTGGTCAAATCTAAATAGTTGTTATATCAAAGTGATAGGTATGTAGACTCCATTATACATTTCTTCTTCTTTTTTTCTTCTTATGTATGTTTAAAAGATTGCAGGATAAAAAATTAGAAAACAAAAAGAAATTAATGAAATGTGGGAAAGGAGACTTTTTGTACCACAGTGGTTATTCTCATGTGAAGATTGTCGTCTCCCACAGAATACTAGTTCTGTTAATAATGATTACTTAAATGTTAATAATGATTACTTAAAATGGGAACATGTGGCCAAATAAGCTTGAGAAACACTGTTTTACAAGACTGTAAGACTTTCTAGCATCTTTACCGTGTGAAGAAACAAGGTGAGTCTCCAAAGATTGAAGATATACTATGTTATCCCAAAAGTTATTTTCCACGTACATGCTGTTTATTAGATAATAAAAACAGCAAGGCAAGATCATTCTGTAAAACACAGCCCATCATATTTTATACAGTGATGTGTCTTCCTGCAGGCAACCCAATCTCCTACTGGTACCTATCCTTCCATTTAGAGGCAAGGGACTAATAATAAACTAGTTCAGTTTTTTCAAATATCTCAAATTCCCATTTGTTTGAAGATGTGTTTATGGCCTAGAACCAGCCATAGTGGTACAAGGTCGGAATCATACATTGGATATTGCCAAGCTTTACCCTCACTGAATTTCTAAAATTTTGTCTCGTTACATGTATTTAGTGAGCTGATGTTTTATGATGTTGGAGGAGTACCTGGTTTTGGCTGACCAAATCAGCAATCCATGCCTCACAACTCCAGTGTTCCAAGTAATTCTAGTCCTTCAGAGTATATCCCATGGCACTGATTCATGGAACAAACCCAATGTTTATAACCCCCTAGAAATTTCATTGTCAACTTATGGCAGAAACTCTCCTGTCAATTAAGGGATGAGAGCCTTGAGGTGCTATTCTATGAACTACAGTTTTGCTTTCAGCTTCTTCCATCTTTGGTAACTCCCTTAATATTCAAGCCTTTTGGAAGAAGAATCACAGAATTTGAATTGCAAATTAATGCTGCAGTTAGCGCAGATGTAATAAAATACATCTAAAAGACACTAAATCTTAGGTACATTAACATTTGCTTCAAGGTGATTCCAAGAATGGATATCAACAATTCAGTTTTCACATTAAAATTTAGCATCAACTAAACTGGCTAATCATAGAAAATAATTGTTGAGGCCCTCTAGACACACTGTTGAGTTACAGAGTTGAAAGTATCAGGTCTAAAATCAAACTGCATTTGAAGTTCAGCTTCACTGTAGTTTAGCTATCTAGAATGCCTTAGCTAAACTTTTTTAATCTTCAATGATACTCTGAAAAAGAATATAATAGTACCTACTTTTATGACTTTCATGAGGACTAAATGAAATGATATGGGAAATATAAAGTGTTTAATGTAGTATTTGCACATGGTATATCTAAATGTTAGCTGTCATTATTGGTTTTTTTAGATTCCCATATTTATTTTTCTCAAAAAATTAGTATTCTAGGGGCACCTGGGTGGCTCAGTCAGTTAAGCATCTGCCTTTGGCTCAGGTCATGATCCCAGGGTCCTGGGATGGAGGCCGAAGTCAAGCTCCTTGCTCAGTGGGGAGTCTGCTTCTCCCTCTCCCTTTGCACCTCCCCCTCCACTTGTGCTCTGTCTCTTACTTTCTCTCTCTCTCAAATAAATAAATAAAATCTTAAAAAATGGTATT
The DNA here is from genome assembly GCF_011800145.1 of Mirounga leonina. Classification (NCBI taxonomy): domain Eukaryota; kingdom Metazoa; phylum Chordata; class Mammalia; order Carnivora; family Phocidae; genus Mirounga; species Mirounga leonina. The sequence continues at coordinate 3,512,364 of NW_023270237.1, forward strand.
CTACTAAACACATTTGGGGATAACATTGATTTAAATAGAATCAACTTCTGTTCTCCATATCAAGCACAGTACCCTTACATGTGGGTACTCAAAAGTTTATTACTGAAGATGATGGATGAATGATTAAATCAGGGTCTTCTAAGCCTATAGAGGAAAGTTTGGTAGACTTTTTGAGCTGGTGGCAGGAAAGAAACCTCGCCTCTTTTCACTGAGGATCCGTAGTCTATCCTGCTAAACAGAATTGGAATATGTTTCTCTAAATAAAGTTTAGTATGTTACTGAAAAGAGTATCACGATCAAATTCCATACTACCTTGGCATCAGAATTTCTTTGAATCTGATTATTATCTTAAGCCACATTCCAATGAGCACAAGGTGTCCTGTGGGGAAAATAATTACTCAATTCTAGTAGTTGGCAGATATCCCACTTAAAAAAAAAAAAAAAACACTTTAAACTTGCCTTTGCATTCCTCATTTCAATACCAGTTAAATCAAAGGTGGATTATGATTAAAATGAAGGCATTTTTATGCACTAGCATTTACTGTATGCATTTTCTAAATTATATTCTTTTTGGTCTTGTTTAAGAAAAGGTTTGGTTCTTTAAGGTTTTCCTTTCCACATGAATTAAATTTTAAGCCTTTCTTTTCCTAGTGAGAAAAGTATGAAAGCTCTACATATGACCCTTGATGACATATGATCTAGCAATGACTTCATTTCTCTCCATTTGCAGACTTTACATTCAAGAAACTACTTAAATGGAGAAGACTTATTGCTTAAAAACTGACCTCTTTGTTTAAAATGTTCAAAAAATACACAAATTGAAGAAGTACAAGTTTGTTTCAAATTCAGAGGCACCAACATAATGATTTGTTTTTAAGTTACATTTTTCAAGAGAAGTCACAATATAACATCTTTAATTTGCAGTCATTCTCAGGGATTTCTAAACATTTTTCTGAGTTGAATTTAGAATATAGTACATAAGTGAAAGAATTGTTTTTTTAAAAAGCTCAAAATATTTTGGTCAACCGTGTATTCAAGCTTGGAGGGGCCTGGAGAAAATGAGATCTGCGGTTTCTCCCTAGATTTGCCACATATTAGTTATATTAGTAGCATTGGTCACAGGGTCTCGCAAGGGTTCAGTTTCCTTATTTCTAACACAGGGGGACTGGACATTTATGACTTCTATAGTTCCTTTCAGGGCTATGACCCTATGTTGGAACCAAATAGATTATGGGAAAATCTAAATCACTGTGAACTGAAAGAAATGTAAAGAAAGCTTTTGATAGTAAAATATTGTGAAATACCCAAACTTTATTGAAACAGAATCAGACTATAATGCAAACAACATCTGGATGTTATTGTTAGGAACCAAGTGCAAAAGGGGAAACCCAAATTATGTTAATGTTACACTGGCTAACATCAGAACCTTGGGAAAAGAAACAATCTAAAGAAAAAACAAGACAGAAATGACCCATGAGAATAGCGCAGTTACTATAAACCAGAGTATATTCAAAATAGGGGAAATGAAGATACTCAAGTCGAGGAAACTGACAAAACTCTATCAATATAACCCTTTACATCAATGCTGGCCTAACTGACTTTATAATGTTGTATCTTAACTATAATACAAATTTATATCTTTATGAAAGTCTACATGATAGGCATTTCCCAGACAAGAGTTCTACTTTGAAAAATGTTAAATTAGATTTACAGCTGTATTTCTTAGTCATTTGAACATTTTTATCTACCCTTTCCAGTAAAAACATTTTTAGTGGTTGTGGCTACTAAATGTTCCCAAATTAGCTGGGAACATTCTCACTGGTGGGGCTTAAATTTTTGCTAAAATTTTCTTTGCTCTCATTTGACAACATTGAAAATCTCTCTGGGGCTATTTTTATCCACACATCACTCAAAGTTCCACCACAGCAGAATCTTGTGAAGCATATACCAAGGCAAAACCTCAAGGTTATGTGAAAGCATAGTAATAATAAAAATAGTGATGGCTAGCACTCCTATCATTTATTGAGAACCCAAAATATAAGCCCACCATAAGCCACATACCAAGATGTACCAGGATGGATGTTATCTCTGTATTTGAGCTGAGGAAACTAAATTGAAGCTCAAAGATGTTAAGTAACTTACATGAAGTCAGGGACCTGTCACGTAGCAGGGCTAGGATTTAAACCCAGGTCTAGGAGCACCTGGGTGGCTCAGTCATTGAGCGTCTGTCTTTGGCTCAGGTCATGATCCCAGGGTCCTGGGATTGAGCTCTGCATGGGGCTACCTGCTCAGCTGGAAGCCTGCTTCACTTCTCCCTTTCCCACTCCCCCTGCTTGTGTTCCCTCTCTCACTGCTGGCAAAAGATACCCGCTGAAGCATCTTCTGCTTGGAGTTGCTCTGCCTCCCTTCCTCCATCTATCCTATGGTGCAGAGAGGTGACATTTGCCTTGGGGAAAACGTTCAGGTTTGTGGTCCTATGAAGGCTATGACCATCTGCATACTTTTCTATTTGTTCTATAGCCAATTTGAGCAATTAAATCTCGACAGCCCTGCTTAAGTCATCTGAAAACCAGTGATCAAAGACACTGCCTCTCATCCACTGCACATTCCAAAACATCAAACTCTTCCAAAAGCTGCCATTCCAGGTTTCCATCTTAAGAAGACAGAGAGATCAGCTCTTGAGTGGCAAGCCCATAATCAGGGTTTCCCCCTTGTCAACATGGCAGAAACATGACGTGGGATATCTGTTTGGCACAGCATCTACCCATGACCACTAAACATTTTCACTGGGGGAATGGGACTCTTAGATTCATGGCTTTTACAGACTCTTGGGCATGCCCTTAATTGGTTTAATTGGTTCTCTTTAAATAAGTGAAAATCAAAGCAGCCTAATTTAAATTTGAAAAAAAAATCCCAATTATTACTTCTTAATAACCACACTTTGTCTTTAAGCTCTCACTTAAGGTGGTACCTCTAATCTCCTTTAATCATGCCCCCTTCTATAGCCCTCCCACTCAAATGCATCATTCATTTTCCTGTATAAACTTCCTAGTTCCTGTCACCTGTTCCTGGGCTATTTACAAAAACAGATAAAGGAAATGACTCCTTACTTTGTTCTGTTACCCATTTGGCATAGATATGTCTAAGAATGGAAGTCACAGGTCCCATGGGCAGAGAATAGAGGAAGGGAGAAGAGTGATTTATGACGGTCAAAGTGTGGGATGGTGCAGGAAGATAAGAGAATAAAGCAATCTCTTGCATGAGCCTTGTTCCCAAGGATGATTAAAAATAAATGGCTAATCTTTCCTTCTGCTTGAGTGAAAGATTTGTACTGACATGTGGGTGGAGGAGGCCATTCCTTCTGTAAGCATTCTTGAAATCAAATCAGTCAAAACAAATGTTTATCGAATATTTACTATGTACAAGACTCTATGAATAATTTCACCTTCTGTACTTCAATTAGTTCAGTTTTAACTAACGTTTAGCTAAATTTTGCCTTTCTTCTTATCACTCCTGGATCTTGTAACCTAGAATCTTGCTCAGCTCCTATTTTCCCATTTAATTCTAAGATAATATGAGGTTATATTAAGCATTTGCTGCTAGTCATCAAAATTTCTTTCTCACCCATGTGTACATTGGGGAGTTATTTTGACATGTGTTTACCAAGCTATACACTATGGTTCCTGGTACATCCTTTTTACCAGAACGCTGATTAAATATGTTTTTGTGCAAGCCTCAAAAGACAGGCAAATCATTGCCCAAAAGATTTTTCTCAAGAATGGCCATGATTCTACAACTTCAAAAATTGTAAACTTCTTAATGATATGACTGTGTTTGGAATTTCACTTCTATTCTTCACAAGCACAGGGATAGAAATAAACTAGAAACTCAATAGATATGTATTAAATAGACTTTATTCATTCTTCTTCTAGATGTTATTCTTTCTCAGAAACTGACTTCATTTTCTCCCTTTCTTAGCTGGTATATAAAAGTGATTTCAGTTCAGCCTCATGGCTAGTATTATCTGAGATTTGTCCAACTAGAGAAGCCCAGCTTCACGAGAGAAAGGATAACTCTCACTGTGGTGTACGTATTATATATTTACATTATAAACAAACAAACAATCAAGAATATATAAACAATAGCTTTGTGGTGGGCTTACTGAAGAAAACACATTGAAATGGCAGACAGTGGAGCTATAAGACAAGGAATGAAAAGAATTGTGATGGACAAAAGAACCCACACAGAGCATGTTCACTACCTCCCTCTGAGTCTAATCTGAGCAGAGACTCATGGGAAGAGTTAAATGAGATAATACATGTAAAGTGTTTGGAACAGCACCTAGCACAAAGTAAGCACTCAATAAAGCTTTTTTATTACTATTGGTTTTGGTGTGCTTACTATGTGCTTGGCACTATGAGGTGTTAGGGATACAATGGGGAACCAGTACTCACAGAGCTCATAGTGTAATGAGCAGAATAAACATGAAACAAATATACAAGTTTTCCCTGCTTTCCAAAAGTAGAACATTCCTCTGAAGCATTTCTTAAGCTGAAATGGCGTAAAGCAAAGAAGCAATTACCATCAATTTATGTGGAAAAAATTGTTGAGCATTCCCAAACCCCAAAAATAACCTCTCTTGGGCTTTTCAGATACTGTAGAACACATTTTGCTAAAAGATACACAAAATAAGTCAAGGTAAAGCACAGATGCTCAGAGATAGTTCAAAGCTATGGTGGCTTGATGCTGAGATGCTGAGTGTAGTTCCCAGGGAAGGAGCTTGGTGCCGCCACCCTTGCTACTCCGGGCATGTGGCCTCTAGAACAGCTTGCTGCAAAACAAACACTGATTGTTATTTTCACTTTTTGCCTTTTTTCATAAAAGTGAAAATCCTCGGGGTGTCTAGGTGACTCGGTCAATTAAATACCTGACTCTTAATTTTGGCCCAGGTCATGATCTCAGGGTCGTGAGATGGAGCCCTGCATGGGGCTCTGCACTGGGCATGGAGCCTGCTTGAGACTCTCTCTCATTCTCCCTCTGGCCCTTCCTACCTCTCCCCCCGACCCTGCCCCACTGCTGTCAAATAAATAAATAAATAAATAAATAAATAAAGTGAAAATCCTCTTCAGATTTCTTTTAGCTAGTGAAAACAGGTACTAATGTAAATTTTTTTGTAACAGTGAAGTGGTGTAACATGAACTTTATAAATGTTGGGGCGGAGGGATTCCTGTATATATAAATGAAAATTTTCAAATTCTGACAGGTCATATGATAGCAGAAGGCTGAGAGAACAAATAATGAGCAGATGCTCTTTTCAATAGAGAGGCAAAGGAAGTTCTGAAGAGAAGACATTTACACTGGTTTGGGGACCTCAGCTGGGAAGATATCTTCCACTCATGATCTCTCTGTGGTCCTTCTCCAAAGGAAAAAAAAAATACTGTCTTCTCTATTTTAATTATATCATCAATGCTACTCATGAGCTCTATTCCCTTAGTTATATTTCTGTGTAAAGCAAGCTTAGTTCTCAGTCATCCCTGTATTTTTTTCTAACTCGTGATTAAGTACTATGGCTTTTGGCATCAGACAAATCTGGGTTAAAATCCCACTTATGAGCTGTATGCCTCTGGCCATTTTCTTCATCTGTAAAAATGTGGAAAGTAAAATTGCCTCCTTCAGAGAGATGGAGTGAGATAAATAAAATACTTTATGTAATGCCATTATCACAGTTCCTGACACAAGCTAAGTGCTCAATAAATAGAGACTATAATAAGAATTCCAAATTTTGGATTATTCATAACATTTTAGTGGGTTTGTTATTGAACAACCAGGGTCCCATCACCCTCTGCATTATTCTTCATTATATCTAGTTCACCTTCATCAATCCAACCTCCTCCAAAAAAAAAAAAAGAAAGAAAGGAAGGAAGAAAGAAAAAGCTCAAAATTCATATAAGTAAACAATCCTCAATTTGCTTAGCTATAAACTTAATTTGTGGACACCTCAAGGAGCTATGTAAGTCTCATCTGGTTTTTTGCTTTTTGTTTTTTTTTTTGTTTTTAATGTGGACGTCAGTCTCCCCAATATCACCAAGTAGTTGCTGGTCACTGGAACAATCCATGCCTTATTCACAGAAATGCTGAAGTTTCCCAAAGCAAAGCCTGTAAAAAGCAGGGTAAAGGGATCATTCTCTCTGCCAACTCTTTTCCAGCTTCTTCCAGTTTTGTTAGAATGACAACTAACGTACTCCTTCTTTTACGTTTTTTTTTTCTTAAAAAACATGGATAAGCATTTGCATTTTAAAAAAAGTGGCAATTATCACTGTGAGGCATTCGGATTCCATGCCAACATCCACTGCTGCCATATTTCACAGTGTGCCTGAAGGCCTTCACTCCCCTTTTACAGTGCATATAGATTCACCCTCAGACAGTTCCATCTATGATGACTGTAACAAATTAAATTTTTATGAGTAGTCAAAAATACTGTCCAGTGTTATGACTCCCAAAAGATCAGAACAATACCCTTACCAATAAGAGTTCTTCAGCTCTCTGAGCTTATCTAGGCTTTTTGGTTCTACTTCCTTATTTAGCCTTCCCAGTTCTGTGGAGAATGGCAAATGTCATAGCCCCAATTTACAGATGGAGAGAAACCAAATTCTAGAGTGTTTAGAGATTTCCAAAAGCCACTATCAATAATATTTATTATTTACGAGTCACTCATTAACAGGCCATCTGAAAGAGTTTGGCCTGGAAAGGTCTCCTCATTTTGATGAAATAGGAAGCAAATGTTTTCAATCAATATTCAACTGGGATATGTGCTCACAAAGCAAAAAACAACAACAACAACAAAAAAAAAACACACCAAAACTTATAGCACATACCCCAGTGTAGTCCTCAGAACTGTTGGTTTTGTCTGGTCTGGACATCCCATTGGATTAAAGCATGGAGATAAAGAAGCCTAGATCACAGTTGTGATACTCTTCCGGGTGAGGTACATTCTCCCAGTGCAAGATGTCTCCCTTCTAGAAAGTTCCACCCCCGCTGGAGCCCCGCTGGCTGTTTCATAAATCCATGCTTGTCATCACAGGAGCAGCTGGGTGAGACAGTGAGACCACTTCAAAGCAAGCACATCACTTCAGGATGTCTCTAAACACATGCCGTTTTGCCTCTTGGCCATAGGTAGGGGCAGAAATTTTCAAATACACCAGAAGAGAATGTAAAATCTTTATTCACAGAAGCCTTCCCTTAAAAATAGAAACTTGTAGTTCTTTTCCATCACCATGAATGGGGGCCATTTAAAAAAATGCTGTAGAACAACAAACCACAGCCTGCCATCTATTTTTGTAAATAAAGTTTTATTAGAACATGGTCACTCCATTGATGTATGGTTCGTCTATGACTTTCATGTTACAATGGTGGAGACTGTATGGCCCACAAAGCCTAAAATATTTACTACCTGGCCTTTTATGGAAAAAGTTTGCTGATCCCTACTATATAATGTGGTCCCACAGTTTGAGGCAGAATAATGCCCTGGTTTAAAGCTCAGGCTCCGAAGTCAGTATTCTGTTTAAAGCCTGGTTCTGCTGTTGAGTAACTGAAACCTTATGTAAACTATCCAACTTCTCTGGGCCTCAGTGTCCTCATCTGTAAAACAGGAAGATTAATAGCATCTACCTAAGAGAAGTGTGGAAAAGATTAATTGAGATAATACATCTAAAGGTTTCAAATATTGCCTGGCATAAAACATCTTTATTAGTATCACATTGGCAACAGCTGTATAAACTGAACTCCAACAGAAAAGCTTCAGCTGAGTTGTAAATGGCACTTAAACATGCTTGTAAGAATTTCCAAGATTCATCACTGTGTTATACAAAGGGGATTCTCAGCTTATTTCCAGTGACAAGCAACAGGCTGACATAAATGACAGCTTAGGAACATAGCCATTTTATATCCTTCCCTCACTCTATCCCCAAACCATTGCTTTTGATTTCAATAGCTTATGTCTACATATGTCATACATTAGTCTGTAGTCAGACATTCAGACTTCAAATTATTTGATCTTCAAACTTGTCATTCTTCATGTATTTTGTCTTCATCTCATCTCCCTTGGCTTTTTTTTTATGCCTAGCATTCATTCCTTAATACTGATTTTACAACACCCACAAATTCTAGAGGTTATGGAGGATGATGGGAGGAGAACCCCCACACTTCCACTTAAGCCAATGAGACTCACAAGATAGTGTACCAAAATCCAGGTCCAGCCCCCACAGAATCTTATTTTATAGGGCTGGGCTGGTTCTAGAAAACTGCTTTAGTAGGACACGACACAAATGATTCTTACATTGGTAATACTTTGAAAAGCATTAACCTACTCCTCCTCTTTCTTTCTTCTACTTTATCAAGAGATCGGCTTTTTGAAGTCAGTACATGCATCATCATGTCCCCTTTCTCTCTGAAAAAACTGGCTTGTATATACTGGGGGCTGGCAAGGGTGGGAGTGGGGTTAATATTTCTTTGGGCCTACATTGGTCCCAACAGGATAGCGTGAACGGACTTACTGAAAAGAAAACAGAATTTTATGGCTGCATGTGAGAACAGTATAGATTTTTTGAGATGCGTAATGATGCATACCATGTACCAGAGGGTAAAATTAAGCTCATAAGACTTTTCAGCTATATTTGATACTTTGGAACATGAGGATCTTTATAGATCAATTTAAACTATCTGGTTGAACTATCTGCCTAAGTAATTACATGATTTTTTTTCTGACTTTGCCAGTTTCGATTTGTAACTCCAAGTTTGGGAAAACCATCTCAAGTTAAATGTTGATTTTTAAAATCATTCTGTTCACCCCTACCCGCCCCACTCCCAGCAATGGGATGAATTATTAGTAATATGTTGAGGGTGTATAGCTTTGCCAAGATTTACTTCCTGTTTCTACTTGGGCTGGTTTAGTATTATTTTCCAATGTTCTGAAATTGCGTGTCAGAATTTATTTGAAAACATAATAATTTGGAAATGGGTATCTTGCTAATTGGAGCATCTGTCTCTAGCTACAGCTCTTTTCTTCTCTTTGTAACATCCTGATTTATAATGATCATCTCACCTTTGCAGATATTGCAGTATTTAGGAATAATGCTCAACCCTGTTCTGTGTCTGGAATAACATAAAGTCATCCCAGGTTATGCTATTATTCTACTACCTACGAATTATCTCTGTGCTTCATTCCCTATCGGTTTGGTTTGTTGCCAAAGTAGTGATTTATGTTTGCTTGCTTCTGGACTATATTATTGCAATGCTTTCATATACAGACTAACTGATTAGACTCTGCACAGAAAGAAAGGAATACAGTTCACTTAATCAAGTGTGTTACACACAACTCACTGCTTCTTTAGGCTTCCTCATGGTTTCCTTTTCTGAGGTGGGATACGGAAGCCATACTACCAAAGCCAAGACCCTGACAATTTCCATTAATGTCTTCGAAGCCTATAGATCTTAGGTTTCTAGAATTGCAAGTACCACTTACATCTGGTATAGCAAGAGAGCTGCTGGTATTTTGATAATTGGAAGTTTTATCCGAATAGATGTATAAACCGGAACTGATTCTGCTTTTGCTCTTAGTTTTCTTTCAGATGTCATTTAGTTTCAACATGATGTATACAAACAACCTTATCCTTATGGAGTTGGGCCCTTTTGTATTGCCTGGCATGAAGGAATGATGGTTCTGGAGAAGAAGGAGTCTCTCACATAGTCTGACATTTCTCCCCATGCAGCTAACCTTTACTCAGCATCCCTGGCCAATAACCATTCAGCATCCCTTTGGTCACCTTCAATGGTCGGGGCTTCAGGATTTTAAACGCAGCTGGTAGCACTGCTGCATATTTCTAGTTGCTGGTTCCTCCTTCCTTTTCAGTAGGCTCCCAAACCTTCTCTGAGGTAATCACCTTGGAGCCTTGTTTTGTTTTTCTCTCTTCTCTATAGCACTTGCTCTGGACTGGTTGTTTGTGTTCCCCCCAGATTCATATGTTGAAACTCTTATCCCCAGTGTGATGGTATTTGGAGATGGGGCCTTTGCGAGGTAATTAGGTCATGAGGAGGGAACCCTTATGATGGGACCCTTGGGCTGGCCCTTATGAGAAGACACAGGAGAGCGCTTGCTTCCTTTCTCTCTCTCTACCAAATAAGGGTACAAGATGGACTTCTATAAACCAGGAAGAGAGGCTTCACCAGGAACCCACCATGTTGGCACTGTGGTCTCTGAATTCCAGCTTCCAGAGCTGTGAGAAAGAACTGCTTCTTGTTTAAACCATCCAGTTGATGCTATTTTTATGATAGCAGCCCAAATGGACCAAACCAGCACTCATGAAGTATATTCCATAGGGCTACCATGCAGATAAAAAGACAGTTATCCAATTTGTCTTAAGCCCCTTCATCAACTAAACATACCAAATTTCTTTTGCTATCCCTCACCTCCCTGGTTTTCAAATATTTCACCTTTCTGTTCAAGCTTGTGGAAAATACTTCTCTTTGCCAATTTCTCTCTGTGGCCAGCCCATGTGCCCATTACTTAACCACTTGTACTACAATAGAGATGCATAGGCCATACCTTTCTACTCAAAAACTTGAAATTCGAAAAAACTCACAGAAGAAACCCAATGCAGAGAAAAAGACTTATCAAACAAAGCACTCTGCACAACTCTATGGGAGAGAAAAAAATTAAATTAAATCTTATATATATATATCTCCACAATGACTAATGGATCAAGTTTCCCATTTACTTCCTGAAAGAATGGACATAATACTAATTTTTAAAGTTTGAAAGGATATAATCCAAGTGATAATAATACTAATTCTTTTGGAGTAAAAGTATTACAGATACCTTTTGTTGCTTTTGCTTATTTGATACTTCTGATTTTTTTCTACAAGGAGCCAGCATTGTTTCTGTAACTCTTTTTAAGACAGCCAGCCAGCATTGTTTATGTAACTCTTTTTAGACTCAATATTCTAAAACAATTTGTCAATTAATTTTCATGGCGTAGATGACTTCCAAATGTTTAAACTCTGGGCATTAAAAAAAACATGGAAATTATATTTTAACATCTTTCAGTATAAAACAATTATAGTTTTATAATTGAGACAGAATCATGAGAAATTATCCATGACCCTAAAGTAGAGGCAAGGATTCTGAACAAAGAATTCATTGGAAACATTCAAGCAAAAGCACTGCCTACAGGCACATTGTTTTAAATCCATTTCTTTTGGAACCGTATTGTGGAAGATACACATACAATGATGTTAGCCCAGGGTAACACACAACAGAAAGTGTATTATTAAACTTGGAATACTTATAAGCATCCTTAGACAAAAATGCCCAAAGTAGCTGCCTGAATTGAGACATCTGGAAAATGGAGGCATTATGTGTTGACCTAGGATAATTTGCTATGATGCTGGTGATTTTCTATTCATTTTCTTCAGTACTTTTCAAAAGACTATTGTATTTAAAAACCAAATTGCTGGCACTACGCAATTTGAAAAAAAGAAATACATCAAGTACACAAATTACTGGAGAAAAATGCTGCCTGTAGTTTCCAACCAAGTTAGATCCACAGAAAATGTCATGTCAAAATCCTGCAGGGTCATCCTTTATACATTTGAGGATGAATTTATTACCTTACTACCCGGACACATCCCAGCATTATAGAGCAAAAGCTGCCTGTGTAATGGAAGCTTATGCAAACATTGATTTCTTGTGGTTAACTTCCAAACGTCTTCAGATTATTCTTGTGCACTCTTGGAGCTTATCTCTTCACCCAGCAGCAGACAAGTGAGTTAATATATGGTGCGTGTGTGTCCATTTTTGTTGACACAATGCACAGGCTATCAGTCGCTATTAATTCCAGGAGAGTAAGGGCAGGGCAGAGGGCAGGCAAAGCGGAATCCCAACAAAACAGAAAAAGAGAATATGCGCTGTCGGATCTCTTTTTGTCGAACAGTTCAGTTGGGCACCACTGATCTTTTAAAGTCTGTGTTTGTGCTACCTTCAATTACTTGCTGAAAGCAGCACAGATTGGCTCATACATGTCATTGTTTGGATAGCACAGAAACATGAATTAAATCTGTCAGTCTTTTGATCTGCATGCCAAGTCAACAGTGTAGTCATTGTAAGTACTTATCCAAAAAAAACCCACCCCCCCAAAAAAAAACCCACTTTGTATTCAGCCATGAAGAAGAGAGGGAACAGTTTTTGCCCTTTTGCCTATTTTTATCACTCTTCCAGTAAGACTCCTTTTAAAAATGACATTTTTTTTTTTTGTCAGTAGGAAAAAAACCCTTGTTAGATGCAGTTCTTAATTACAGATTTTGAGATCTGTGAAGGCTTGCGTTACCTCCTTCCATTCAGGACATAACCACACGAGTAATAGAGAGAGAAAGGTAAATAGTAACTCAAGGAAAATACTGTTTTGCATTGGTCCCGGTACAACGGTGTGCAATTTCTTCCCTTAGTACTTCTCATAAAATTGAATACTCTGGAAGTAGACAGCACATAAAACAACCTTTCAGGAAGAAAGGGGAGGAGACACTGAGTTTCATTCAAGCTGAAGTTCAACGTTAAAAAAACATAATCGTCTCTTGGAAAAAATGAGGTTGGCACTCTCCATTTTGTTTAATCACCCAAAATAAACATTCTTATCATGTAGAATGCTTCAAGAAAAAAAGAAATGCTTTCCAAGTTATGTCATTGAAAGCACAAAATTTGAGGACCAAGATTAAAAGCTCCATAATTTTTTATTTAGCTTGTGTTATGGTTAATATTAATAGGAAAAAAATGCAAAAGTTTACATTTGAATAGCCACAAATAATTAGAAGGAGATGGATAGCACCGATGGTTGAACAATCCCTAAATCTCAGAGTAGTAACGGTTTCTTAGGCGTCTAATAAGTAGGAGATTGACCCCATCTAGCCATTTGATGTGGAAAGCAATAGGGCAAGGTTTAAGGAAGACAAGCGAGGTAGAGCAAAGGATCTCAGTAATAACCTATGTGATCAAACTCTGAACAATAGAGCAGCTCTTTCTGATTGAAAATCATTTTGAATTCATATCCCCACAAAGCAATCTGGAGGTAAACCAATCAGTCTCCAGCATGGAGAGTTAAGTCTCTGGAGCTTCTGGGTTAGCACCTTTTATGAAAACTACATTCATTTCATTTGAGGAGCTTAAAAGAACTCCCCCATCTGACCAACAATTAATATCCAAACCAATGACGTGCTGAAAAATCGCGATGACCATAATTGGGAGTCACTGCAAGTTCCTTCTCTAGACGGAGAGGAGAACAAAGATGCTACTGAATGTGTTGTCTTGGGTCTTTTTGTCTGGCTGACCTCTCTGTAGATGAAAAATCGGTGACAGCTGTAGCTGTGTGCAGGACAAACATCGCTCTCAGTATTCTGTGTAACACACACACTTCAGCTCGCTTTGCTTTGTTTCCAGAGGCGTTTTATTCTCGAGTTTCAAAGCTGAGAGGCAAGAAAAAGTGCCAATTGGAAGTCAAAAACAAAACAGTGAGGAGATACACTTTAATAGATTCATCTGCATCGCTTTGTTAGCAATCTGTGGTTCAGACTTTCATTTCTCCATCACTCGAATGAAGCACGTCTGAGTCACATAAAGACATAGTCTCTGAATAACAAATTGTCATAGGAGAGGGAATCTTTTTTGGCCCCTCATTCCAGCAAATAAAGTTTGCAAGGAGCAATGGAAGAATTGCAGGTTGTGTTTGGACTCGTTCTAGTGTCAGCTTCCAATGTTTGATTATCTGCATAAACCCAATATTTCATCCTGCTAAAGTGGGAGTAGAAATCTCCTGAGATCATGCCTTTAAACAGTATTTCTAGTACTTCCTGCTTTCAAACGTGTTCTTTCTCCCCATCCCCCTCCCTATCTCTGCTCTTTGTCTTTTCTCTCTCTCTCTTTTTCTTTCTCTCTCCTTCTCTCTCTCTCTCTCTCTCTCTCTCTCTCTCTCTCTCTCTCTCGTGTGTGTGTGTGTGTGTGTGTGTGTGTGTGTGTGTGTGGTTTTCCTTCACAAATTCTGGCCAGATCTTAAAGCAACATGAAACTGAAAAATAGTTTTTTGTGCTTTTGTCCATCAACAATGCCTCTGTTTGAACTTACTTGCTGAATATCACGTGTCTGAACTCTGTCATATAAGGACAGGAAGTATTACAAGTATTCAGTATGACTGAGATGTGGGGCCATGTAAAATTTCAGAGTTAATAATCTATGCACTGTTTTTTAGTGAATGAATACCAATGGGTTAAAGGTGCATTTTTACCAAAAAAAAAAAAGCCTATCCAGAGAAAATCAGGGAACTTTGAGTCTGAAAATGAAGATGATGCTCTTTTCCATGCCTTAATAAAAGGCCAAAAACATAACAAACAGATCCTTCTATGTAAGTAACAAGGAAAACCTGGCCTTTAATTAAGGCAGCAGCCCCCATGTTTGTGGTAATGTTCTCCAAGCTTCATGGTCAGCGTCACAGTGGAGATTTAGTAATCAGCCAAGATTCTGGGGAGTCTTGCTGTAACAGCCCCTTACTCAAAGTTTTAGGTGGAGAGAGGCTCTATAGCTTAGCAGTGATAAATTTGGAACGTGGAGCCAGACAAACCTGAGTTGAAGTCCCAATTCTGTCATTTACAGGCTGTGCGGCCTTGGGCAAATTACTTTACTCTCTGAGCCTGTGTACTCAACCTTTAGAAGTGGGAAATAAAAGAGCCTTACAAGTTTGTACAAGAGAGCTTCTAAATTTGCTGGAAGGATTAAGAGAGAGAATTCCTATAAAGCCCTGGCAGGCAGTATGTGCTCAATGGAGGGCAATGACTTTATTTTATTATTATTGAATTAAAGGTTCTATCAGTTGTCAGTTAGCCCCGGGGGAGTTGGCTCATTGATTCATCCCAGAACAGAGTTCTTCACACTGAGTGAAACTTCCAGTGGATCCCAGAGGAGAGAACACAGCAGGGGGAAGCGGGGAGAACAGTGAAGGAAGAAGGAGGTGGAGGCAGGAGAGAAAGTTCTGCCTATCAATTAATGTGCTGTTGACTCTGAACCTCCCCACTGAAGGGAGAAAATTAAGCATCAGGCTTTGAACTCTAAACTGTGAGCTAAAACTATAGGAGTGTCTTGGACACCTTCCCACTTGCCGCTCCAGAGATACTGAGGAAGACTGGTGGGAGTCTACGTGGTTTCAGAACATAAAGCTGCAATGAGGGAACCAGAGATGGACAAAGTCTAAGCTCCATGAAGATTATGCAGAGTGCAGGATGGTACAGGTGAAGTAAGGGGCAACTTTGAGGCCCCTCTTGAAAATTCTAGGCTCTGCCCTTGAATGTCGGTCCTGCAAGCAGAGCTCGGTAGCCTCAAGAACCCACTCTGTGTGAACACACATTCACACTTGCATGCACACACACACACAAGCCCAAGTGCCCTTCTGATTTCAGAAATGCTTCCAGCATTAGTATTTAATTACCTAATAGATAATTTAAGACTTAAACCTAAGAGTTGGACCCCAAACTAGCACTTAGCCCACAGTCACTCTAATATCAGTAGTTAGCCCAGAAATGCTTTCTGATATAATACCTGACAGCTCACCAAATGGCTTCTCAGAAAAAAGTTATTATAACAAAATATCAGTAAATGTCAAGGCAGTAAATAGCACCTATTTGTTTAAGCCAAAAGACAATTTATCTTTCCCTTGCCACATCCAAACTATTGGCAGCCCTGTTTTCTCGGCTCCAAATAGATCCCAAGTCTGGCCAAGTTTCACCGTCTCTCATTCCCACCCCTTGTCCAAGCACCATCACTTCTCACCTGTTGCTTCTCTCACCCCTTGGGAATCCACACTTTACACAGAAGTCAAAGAAACTGTTCTGAATGTCAATCAGAGCACATTGTTCCCTGCTCACCTTCCTCCAGTGTCCTCCCCCACGGCAGATGAGTGGCCCTGCTGCCGAGCTTTCCAGATGCACACCCCACTTGTCTCCCCAGCCTTTGGTCCCTACACTAAAACCTTGCTCCTCCTTTGGCTCCTTTGCACATTCTGTCCCCTCTGCCAGGAACATTGGTCTCCATCATTTCCCGTGGCTATCTCCTTAATATTATCCATGCCTGGTTTGAAGTGACACTTCTCCACAGGATTCTTCTCTGACCACTCAGGGAAATGGCCACCATCCTCGTGGCCACACACTCACATCCTGGCTTCAGAGTTCTTACTGCTATTTGACTGTGTCTTGGTCATTTCTTTGTCGACTTGCTTAGTGTCTGCCTCGCCCAGTCTGAAGGATAAGCTCTGTGAGGGCAGGTGCTTTCTCTTATGTACCACTGATTCTCCTATTCCTAGAACCCTGTCTGACGCAGACTTTTGTTGAATAAGCATGTGTTGAGTGCTTCCTATAAACAAGTATGATAGTAAGCTCTTTATATGGTGTATTTTATTTGATGCTCCCCAACATTTTGAAGGTGGTCATAATTAGTGTCCCCATTTTCACAGAGGAGTATGAGACATATAGGTTAATAACTTGCAAGTGAATGATGGCAACTGTCTTTCAAAAATCAAGTGTATTGAGACATAGTTTATCAAGAGTAAAATATTCCCATTTTAGGTATAGAGATTAATGAGTTCTGATACATGTATACATCTGTGCAATCAGCACTATAATTAAGATATAGAATATTGCCATCACCCCAAAGGTTCCCTTATGTCTTTTCTAAGCTACCCCTCATGAACTCTGGCCTCTGGCCCCTGGTGATTTGCTTTCTAATTGCTATCGATTAGATATAGCATAGACTCCCTTGTGGCATCTATATTTAAAGCCAGTTTAGAAACCACGCTCAGAGCAATGTCCACAATAGCCAAACTATGGAAAGAGCCAAGATGTCTATCGACAGATGAATGGATAAAGAAGATGTGGTGTGTGTGTGTGTGTGTGTGTATATATATATATATATATATATATATATATATATATATATATATATAATGGAATATTATGCAGCCATCAAAAGGAATGAAGTCTGGCCATTTGCAACGATGTGGATGGAACTGGAGGGTATTATGCTGAGAGAAATAAGTCAATCAGAGAAAGACATGTATCATATGATCTCACTGATATGAGGAATTCTTAATGTCAGGAAACAAACTGAGGGTTGTTGGAGTGGTGGGGGTGGGAGGGATGGGGTGACTGGGTGATAGACACTGGGGAGGGTATGTGCTGTGGTGAGCGCTGTGAATTGTGTAAGACTGTTGAATCACAGACCTGTACCTCTGAAACAAATAATATATTATAGTTAAAAAGAAGAAGAAGATAGTAGGAAGGGAAAAATGAAGAGGGGGGAAATTGGAGGGGGAGACGAGCCATGAGAGACTATGGATGCTGAGAAACAAACTGAGGGTTCTAGAGGGAAGGGGAGTGGGGGGTGGGTTAGCCTGGTGATGGGTATTAAAGAGGGCACATACTGAATGGAGCACTGGGTGTTATAGACAAACACTGAATCATGAAACACTACATCAAAAACTAATGATGTAATGTATGGTGATTAACATAACAGAATAATAATAAAAAAAAGAAATCACGCTTAGCTACTTTATTTGGCCCTAAAGCCATTTTGAGCATTATCACCTTCTTTGATGCATGAACAGGTGACATTCAGAAATTTAGATCAGATTGCTATATATTCCAAAATTTTTATAATAATAGTCAATTGTGCAAGCATAGATATAGATATGTATCCATAAATATAGATAACTAGCCATCATTTATTAAGGTAAAAAAAATACTCAAAAACTAGGTTCAAATTCTGGTTTTGCCTCTTATTACAAGGTTTGTGACCTTGAATTAGTTTTTCTCATACCGAGTTTTAGTTTCCTGATCTACGTGTAAAAATGCACATAATTATACCCACATCGCAGAGACAGTACAAAGGTGGTGAGAGATCTTGTAATTCACACAAAGCGCAGGTACCTGTACTGAACAGAGAATGGGTAACCATACCACTCATTACTAGTTCTATTCCAGAAGCTGGGCCACGCTGCCTTAAATTCTTAGTGGTGTTTGGCTTTTCAAAGTGTGACGTTTGCCTGTTGAGACTCGGGCATCTCTGTGAAACGGGTAGAGAAAGGAATTATTACTCAGATCGTTCAGATGGAGAAGCCACAGCCAGAGTGATGGGCAGGGGCTGCAAACAGCGCTGTTGGCAGAGTGAGGTCAAGAACGCAGATTTTCCCAAAGACTCTCAAAGTAATTCCTGTACATTATTTATTGCCACTATATTTTTGTTAAGCTGGCAGAAGAAAACTGCCCTCATGGCATTTGGTAAGTGGGAGATCTCAGGCAAAGGTGTGTTAAATGCCCCTTCAAATTGTTAGTGTTAAATAATGACAGAGCAAGGGTTAAAACTGTAGCCTGTGGATTTACCCTTTTCTTATCCCTGAGTGTGCCTATTCCACAAACTTTAAAACTGGAGCTTTACGTAAATGAATTACTAATCAGAGAAAATGAAGAGAATAAAGAGACAGAGGGAAATGGAAAGAACTCTTAAGAAATTTGACAGAATAAAGATAAACACTGAAAATGGTAGAAGTTGTGAATATGGCCCATATGTTCTTCTTTTTTTTTCTTTTTTTATATTTTTTTTTATTCTTATGTTAATCCCCATACATTACATCATTAGTTCTAGATGAAGTGTTCCATGATTCATTGTTTGTGCATAACACCCAGTGCTCCATGCAGAATGTGCCCTCCTCAATACCCACCACCAGGCTAACCCATCCTCCCACCCCCCTCCCCTCCAGAACCCTCAGTTTGTTTTTCAGAGTCCGTCGTCTCTCATGGTTCGTCCACCCCTCCGATTTCCCCCACTTCATTCTTCCCCTCCCGCTACCTTCTTCTTCTTCTTTTTTTTTCTTAACATATATTGCATTATTTGTTTCAGAGGTACAGATCTGAGATTCAACAGTCTTGCACAACCCATATGTTCTTCTGAAGCCAGAAATTACCCAGACAAATAGGTGGGAATACATGCCCGCTAGACAGGCGATGTACCAGAAATATCCATTTAGGTATATAGTAATCAATATGCTATCAAGAACTGTGTCTTCAGGATCACGGAAAATATGCTGTTCAAATGATGACTCAGAAATTTCAAAATTCTTGGTCTGTGGCTGCATAAAATGAGTTATTGGCTTGAACCAGAACAGAGAAGACAGCCTTGCAGTGCAGAAAAAACTGTACTCCCTCTTAGCTAGCTCCTTGCAAAAAAATGTTGTGATCGTTGGTGAAGAAGCACTTTCTAAAATAAGAATATCTATTTTGGGTACAGAACAATTCTTAATATTTCAATGTTTAAAAGCAGTAGTTTGCAGCAGTGTTTAAAATTAATAGAGTATGATGTTCCAGAATTCTCATGCCCCTTTTCTGAAGACACGGAGTGGGGAGGAGGGTTTTGCTGCTATGAAGTCATGAGCTACATAAGGCATACCTCCTGAATACTTGCTGGCACAGACCTAATCCTACTCCTTACATTGCCAACCTACTTTTCTTACCCTTTAAGATATAGCAGAGTGAAGGTTCTACTTTCATCTTTTTGATGGAGATATAGAACTTCATTCTTTAAGAGAAAGATACTTTCTGAGTATTTGTAAGGAGATCTTATTCCCACGAGGGCTTAATGAATACCACAGGTGCTCAGATGTCAAGAACACTTTAGGAACAGTCCTGCCTAGAGTCAGAATGACAAATCTTAGTGGGAGGTGTTTGAATTATGCTAGAATTCAGAACACACAGTGACACACTATAGTATTTTATATCAGTTCATTCCTATCCCTGGCTCTTAAGTAATAAAAAGGGCAAAACAACACTCCATGTTTCTACATGCTGAGGATGTGTGGGATGCATGTGCATGTGTGGTTAGGTTTGGAGAGAGAATGTCTTTACTCCTTATTGAAGTGCCCCTCTAGGTGTTTGAGCCTCATACTTCAATTTTAACTGTCGATCTAAGAGACAATATATAGCTAGGAAAAGATAGACATTCAGCAAAACTGGGGAATCAGTAGAAGTTATCACCAATGTCTTTTTATAAGACCACAGTTACCTTTCTCCCCCACTGTGTGACTTTGTGATTCCCTTTATGTTCAGTTTTCCCAATCTTAACCACCGCACCCTACCATTACCCAAAAGCGGTATTGCCAGAACTTTCCTGAGCTCTCGTCAAAATATTGAATTGGACCCTTTCCCCTTCCAGGCACAATGACATGTCACTGCACGTGTGTCTGTCATGGCTTACATAGCATCTTTTCAGATGTGATTTAGTGCCAATCGTGAAGAGCGAACAGTGTTCACATACAAGGCTGAATTTTGTACTTCTCCAGAAGAATAGGAAGATCTAAAGATACTGGGCTCACCATCCTGCAACGCAATCCCCAGGCGCCGAGGGGCCGCTGCCCAGCCTCTCGAACAGGTTAGGCACGTTGCAGTTCCCCAAGCTCCCAGAGGGGGCCCTGCACCGTTTCTACTGTTCACCGTGGGGTAGGGTGTGTGGTTAGGGACTTCCCACCACTGCTAGCCTCTGCCCTGTGGGAGCGGGGTGAGGAGGATTTCTCCCTCCAGAAGCACAGAGGGGAGCTGAGAGGCTGGGGGAGGGGACTCTGTGGCCAGCAGGTCTATCATTATGGGCTGTTCACCCATAGGCACCACTAAATCCACACAGATTTGGGGAAATCCTTTTTGCCTGCTTTGCTATTTTACCTCAGAGCAAAAACTAAATTAAAATAACACAAAGAAGGAATCAAAGACTAAAACTACCCACAGCCTCATCACCCAAACAAATCAGTGTGGTCTTTGAATGTGTTACCTGGAGACCTTTTTTTGTAGGTACATTCAGTGATTACCCGTTTGAGGTAATGTTGTAGATTGAACTGCGTTATTCTATATGGTCCCTTTACATCACACTAGGAACCTACTTACCTTTTTGCCCTCCTTTTTAAAAAATCTCTTTCCAGTACCCAACGTAACTCTACAAACATGTAACAACATCTATAAACGTAGCTCTAGGAGCGTTTGGTAAGGAAAAAAATGGGATCGTGCTGTGCACATTTCTCTGCAACCTGCTTTTGTGATCTAACAATATACCACAGATACAGGGGAGGTTTGTGTGACTTAAAAACCTGTGGCAAATTCTCACGGAGTGTCCTAGGAAGTCTTTGTCTCTTCATAGAGGTTCTGTCCCCACCCACATGGCTGCTCCCAGTGACCCGCGGGTCTCCGTGAGTTACGCACACATGAGCTTAACCTCCCTCTTTCTGTCTCCTCCTCAAATCCCTTACAGTGTTCTTGGTCTTTTTCGGCATCTTTGATACCCTGCTCTCCACTGCCAGTCTGAAAGCTCCTGGAGGGCAGGAACCGAATCCCTCCATCCCCTAAGGTTTCTTGGACGGAAGACTTCTTGTAACTTCTACTCACACACTGGGAGACACACAGCACAAGGGAACATGGGGAAAGAAAGCAGCTCCCCAGTGCAGGTGCCGCAGCTGGTTACTGGCTTCATCGAGGGTGTGCTCCCTCTGGCCTCCTTTCCCTCTGTCCCTTCTCCCCGTGGTGTCTCTGGCTATTTTCTCTGCTTACAGTCCACCTATCTTTTTTGGCTCAGGTGGTGAAGTACAAGTGTTAAATGCCTCCTTGGTACCTTATTGCTAGGGACTCAGGAGAGGAGATGCCCTGGAGTGGTTCTTAAGACTACAGACCCAGCCTGGGCTGTGGCAATGGGGCAGGGGCCTGCCTCCTGGGCTCTCAAGTGGACGCCAAAGCAAAGGATGTCACAACTTTGTTTCCAACCCAGCTGTTGCACCTGCTTTCATTTGGGGCTTTACCCAGGTTCCTGATGTACAACCTGGCTGCGGCTTCTTTTCCTTTTAAGGGGCCAAAGTGTATTCTTTATTCACTGTTTAAAAGAAAATACGGCCTTCAATACTCCATCGAGTATCTTTATAGCTTTGTAGTTACTGAAAATAAAATTAGGTAGCTGTGCAATGATAAAGAGGATTTTAAGATTTAAAAAAATTCATTGCCGTAATTTGTCTCCTAAATAATAACAATAGGATGAGCTATAGCCTCTTTTATCTGAATTTCTGCTGTCTTCGTTTACTCCATGATACAGGGCCCAAGACCTACATTATTGCATTAAGTTTGCAAAGCTATCGAGATGCCCTTGAGTAAGATTCATCATCTTGTCCTAAATTCTCCACACGCTCCACTAAAAGCCTAGTGGCAGACTGAAGGGATTGTCAGAAAGCATAAAAGACAAAATAAAAATTTTATGCTCTTTTAGGCAAGTGAAGATTTGCCCTCTAGCAATTTCTGATATTAACTCATTAATCCTCACAACCTATCTAGAGGATAGATTTCGGGCAGGAGCAGGCCCTGTCATCTCAATCGCCTTGAAACTTGCACCAAACAGAGCACTGACCGTTCCCCAGGGCTTGGTCTGAGCATCTCCTTGGAGCCGAGGAGGAGCCCACACTGGGACAGACGGGATTCAGGCGTGTCTCTCCTACTCCCCTCCTCTGTCACAGGACTGGCAGTGGTACAGGACCTGTGCTTGGTTGAATGCACTGCTGTTGTCATCTTGAATTTTTGTTCAGATGAATGTTGATCAAGAAATCCTGCATTTCATTTGGCGCTCCCCCCCCCCCCAAATAATATAGCCGATCCTGTTTCTCACACCTCCTAGAAGAAAAGACATGGGTTCTGTAGCATTTAGGTCAAGACATGTGTCCTTGATCTTCAGACTGATGCCAGGGGTGCAAGGGCGAAGTCCACATGTCCTGTGCCTCATCCGTACTCTAGTTTTGCTCTGCTTGTTCAAAACTAAATTGGGCCATGTGCTGAGAATGGTATCTAACGCTGAAGTCTAGATATTTTCCTTCTCAATTCTATTTATGCCACACTGACTTTATGTTTTCTTGGTTTGAAATCCTGTTTACTTTACTTTGTAGTGTTTTTAATTGTTGCCATATAACACCATACCTTCTTTGCATGTGGCATCTCAACAATGTGCAATTTCTAATAGTCAGCATGAAATCATAACTTAGGAAAACATTGCTGAGCTAATTACAGGGACTATCAAAATAAATCCAAATCTTTTCTGGGCCACAGTCCACATCTGAATCATAATAAGTGTGAAAATGTTTACAAATCATTACAAATTTTCCACATAGTTTCGCTCAATGTTAGGACCAATCGTGTTTTTTCAGTCATTTGAGTCGATGTGTTGGATCATCTCCAGTGAGAACACTGATTTTAGAAAAGAGCTTCCTAGAGATTGTAAAAATCAAAAGACAAAATTAAAATATCCCTTAAAACGCAAACCATAAGGAACATTATTCACAGAAATATTTGAATACACCCATGAACATAATCTATTGTTTATTTTGGAAAACATTACACTGATATTACAAAGGCAGGAAATGGAAGTAGGGTAGATAAGCATTTTAACTATTTTGTATATTTTAATAAATTCACATATGAAGAAAATCCTATTTATAAAAATTAGACAGTAGTGAAGCAGTTTGTTTTATGACAAAATAAAGAGAATTCTTTTAATAAGTATTTACCTACTGTCACTTTTGTGATATTGGAATTGAGCTGCTACCTCGGCATAATTCTAAGATGGATTTTTTGTTATTTTATACAAGATTCATTGTACCTACTATGTGCAAGGCATTGGAAGAATCCATTACTGTTCCACATTTGTTACTCTATTCACATGTTCTTAGCCCTACTACCAGGCTGAACAATTAGAAATATATTCTGAGAAACAGTGAACTCAGTTCTTCCAAATCCCTACAGCTATGCCTGTAAAAAGTCAAATATTGTATTTTAAAATTCAAGGAAAGGGAGTTTAGCTTTTGTATTCTGATAAAAATGGTTTACGTGTGCTTGGGTCTAAAAATGAGTTTCAGGGAGTCCATGAACCCTCAAAATTGTATGTGAAATTCTGGGTGGAGGCACATTGTCCTGGTATGAGCATTTGTAGCCGTCACTTTGTTCTTACAGAATCCATGACTCCAAGCACTACCAGACAGCCCAAAGTACCGCCTTCTGCTAAGCTGCTCAGTTACTATCATGAGACCCTGGTGCACTGAAAAACCATGAAGTCCAAAATAAGCCATATACTTTATTCTGAAAATTCTCTGGGATTCTATAGTTGCATCATTTTGTTGTACTTGGCATCATTTGGTTCTGTGATTATTTTTCCTGTAAGTGAGGTGCATATTCTCCATGGGGATACAAACTAATTTTGAGCCACAATTATTTTTGGCTACTGCAGCTTAGATACATATCGTATCCTCAGATATTCATGCAGTGTGATCCATAGTGTTCTGAGAATGTCAGAATTGAGAGCATAAATTTCTTTGCTAGAAACAGAAAAGAATTTCCAACTT
Organism: Mirounga leonina; assembly: GCF_011800145.1. Taxonomy (NCBI): domain Eukaryota; kingdom Metazoa; phylum Chordata; class Mammalia; order Carnivora; family Phocidae; genus Mirounga; species Mirounga leonina. The sequence goes on from NW_023270237.1 coordinate 3,536,849, forward strand.
GATTAGTATTTTGTTAAGCAGTATGTGTGAAAATAAGAAGGATTACATGTTGATAACACTGTGATTTGCTAAAAGTGGAAATTATGATTGTGGTCAAAATGCTTCAAATGAATTCACTCTGATCTCATTTCTATCTTGTTTAATAATATTTTTTTCTAAGGAAGAAAATTTGGTTACATGGTAACACAAAATAAGACAACTACTCTGTCTTTGAGTTCAAAGCTTTAAATACCACCCTCCAGAGATTCTGCAATGTGCTATATTTAATTTAATTGATCTAGACCTCCTGTCCAGTGAGGGTAATCTTTCCGTATGCCACTGTTTGGGGAGGAGATTGAGAACATTTGAATAGAAGTAAGTAATTCTTTAAATATCTTCATGATGACAAACTTATGTCTGTAATGATTACTAATCTGTGAAAAAAGCAAAGAATTTGATGATATATAAAATAAAGAACTATGGTTATATCTAACATTTGATCTCAAACTTGGGATACACCACTAGCTTTGGGGATGGATAGCAGACATTTGGGTTTTCTTGTTATCCATTGTCTTTCTCTCTTAGTAAGCATACGCTAATTTCCTTTTGAGTATATTTTCCTCCCAAAACAACGTGTTTAGTAATGGAAAGTTGACTTATCCGCAACACCAGAGATGGATCCAGACTGGCTGAAATGAGTCAGTAAATCCACTCTCTGACATAATGACCAGAGCCCACTGAAGGTCAATGAAACACAAGATCTTTGCTGAGAGTTTCTGAAAAAATAAGTTTATACCCTTTTCTCTGAGAGTTACCAGAGGAGATCTTCTCTCTTTTACTGCTTAATGTGAATTAAGAAGCATTTAGTTCCCCAAAGCTGAGCCTTTCCTGAATGAAGCAGATACTTTGCAGGCAGAGAGGACAGTCAGAAATGGGATCTTTGACAACATGGTTTAATTTCTTTTTAAAAATTTTTTATTGAGGTATAATTGACGTATAACATTATATCAGCTTTAGGTGTACAACATAATGATTCTGTATTTGTATATATTGCAAAATGATCACTACAATAAATCTAATTAACATTCATCACCATACGTAGTTGCAAAATTGTTTTTCTTATGATGACAACTTTTAAGATCTACTATCAAATATACTGTGCAGTATTATTAACTGTAGTCACCATGCTACACATTACATCTTTGTGACTAATTTATTTTGCCTTTCTCTGTCTGACTTATTTCATTTAACATAGTACTCTAAAGGTCCATCCATGTTTTTGCAAATGGCGAGATTTCCTTTTACATGGTTGAGTAATATTCCATTGTATATATTCCACATTTTCTTTATCTGTTCATTCATGATGGACATTCAGGTTGTTTCCGTATCTTGCCTATTATAAATAATGCTGTGATGAATATGGGAGTGTATATATTCTTTGGGTTAGTGTTCCCATTTTCTTTGGATAAATATGCAGAAGTGGAACTGCTGGATCATATGGTAATTCTATTTTTAATTTTTTGAGGAACCTCCATACTCTATCCTTCATTAATTTCTGAATCAAACCTTGTTTGAACTCTGAGCTACTTTTGACTCCCCAGATAGTCAATGAGTTACCTTTTGGGTTGTTTTTCTGCATCATACAGATGAAGTTGTTAGGTCTACAAATCTAGAAATACCAACAAGGGACAGTTGAATACATCTGCAAATTTTGTCTCTAAATACTATCACTATCACTTTTTTCATAATATGGAATGAGAAATATTTTTATATATAGTAATGAAGCCTCAGAAATGTTTCCTAGATTCCAGTGATGAATAAGCATTTACTGAATGATAATAATGAGAGCAATATTTATTGACTACACACTATGTTCACAATAATAAACAAAAGCTATTTTCTCTATCAGGAAACTGAAGCTAGGTTTAAGTAACTTGTCAAAAGTCACCAAGTACATGGCAGATCCAGGACCTGAATTCATGTCTGTCAGACAGCAAAGCTTACACTCTGAACACCCACCATGTATCCAAACCTCAGTAGACTAAACGTAATTATTGCTTAAAAGTAGTTGGCATCCTCAAGGAGATACACGCTTTACTCACAAGAACAATACTCAAAAAGTCAAATGATACAAAGCACAACAAAATGATGGACCTGTAGAATCTTAGAGAGTTTTCAGAACCCCATGCCCTCAAGCACGTGGCAGAGGGGCACCAGGAAGAGCTGTGACCTACTTGCAGGAAGTTGAGTAATGCAGGAATGTAATGAGGAAATCCACCCTCTGTGTTTAAGGCTCCTCATCTTGCAAATGACCCAGTGAATGGAGTAATTTTTAAATTCCCTTCTATCTCATACAATCTTATAAGCCTTGTCAGAGGGAGATTTCAGAGCGACCTCATGTGAAGTTTCAGTTTTAGTCTTTAAATTCATCTTTCGGATGAATTTGGAGCTAAGTTCATCTTTTGGGTGATATTAGATATTCCTTTTATAACCTCATTAAAAGGATTCTGAATCATGGCTAGACAGTTTCAATCCCCAGATAAATTAGTCCGTGGAATAACACAACCAGGAAAAATAAGATTCTGTTCAAAGAAATATGGCTGATGTTCTTCCATGCATATAACACTGTTTGGTCTAGCTCGGATTTTTCTGATCAATTGTTGGCTGATTCTGTTATATTACATTACGTAGATCTTTAAAATATGTTACTTATAACACTGGGAGTTTTCCTGCCAATAACTTTATGATTTTCAATTTCCAGTAGTAAAATCAGGAAGAAGATGAGTATTTGTTGTTGAGTCTTGTGATTCTCATCTTAACACACTGTTTTCCAAATTGGCTCAAGAGCTTGAGGTCAGATTCAGATGTTAAAGGAAAACTCTACTTTGATTGCTTTCCAAGGATCAGGGTTGGATAAATGTGTCATAGTGTTCCTTTGACAATGACGTTTTAGATGAAAAACCAGTATTAAGTCACTGAATTAAGGCCTGATTTCACATTTTCAATAATAACACTCCACCTTTGTCAGACATCTACAGTTTGCGTACAAACCAGCAAACCTGTTTGCATCTTCTAGCCCCAGAAGTCTAGCCCTCACCCCATCACTTCTTAAAATTACTAATGCATGTGTATTGCACAGAAGCTATTTAGAAGAACACAGTCTTTCAGAAGAGAAAAAAAATCAGAAATATTTTGCAACATTACACAGAATGACCCAATCTGACAAACTGGCATATAATGTATCAATATAATATTGCCACTAAGCATTAAATAAGCACAAGAAGTCTGTGGATGACTGGAAGCCACATGAACAATTTCAGGTGTCCTGGGTCCTATCTAGTGCACAGAAGAAGTAATTTATTAAATGGACCTCCAGCCATGTAAAATCTTTTTTTTCAGCTATGTAAAATCTTATATGACTTTGAAGAGTAAATTACATCCTGAAAAAGTAAGGCTAATTGAACCCCTTTATAAATGGGGGTCCTATTCATATCAATGAACTTTGTGGAATTTGAAAATGACCCAGGGCCTGTGAGATTGCTAGTAATTTATAAATTTGGTATAATTCCTCCCTAAATTTGCACCACAGTGTGCCACATAACACAGAGACTTATTAAGGTGGTTAATAGTAAAAATTAGGTTGACATGAATAGCATTCAAATCTCCATTAAAATAACATCGAAGTGGCCCACAACACTCAGCATTAACACATTAAATGGCAGGTGCACATAGCAAATGATAGATCACCTAAAGGCCTGAAAGAGTTAATGCAGTTGCCTCAGTCACACTAAGGTAAGACTGAAAACTATGAGAATCTGATTCTTTAGCATTCATTCATTGATGAGAGGGCCAGTTGTCATTATTTCTAGAAGAACCAGATACAGTAGTCCTTACATGTTCCCACTTTCCAGGAACATATTTGTCAAATAAAGTGCACATTGAGTAATATTTTTGCGTTGACTTGCACTATTCTCCCATAAAAATCTTCTTTCCTAGAGAGATTGTTCCTCGTTGTCTGCCAAATACATTTTACCTTTTTCCATCACTAACCATATTGCTTTGTATTCTGCACCTGGAACTATCTCTCCTCAACCTTTCTACATTCTGCCAAGCCTTTTGACCCCGTTCCAATGTTGCTACCAATACCCCCCCCCCCCCACATACACACACCCAACCAACATCCTCTCTTTCATTCTGTGATCTTTCTATGTATGTGGTCCTCTCCACAATGAGTTCGTAGGCAGCTAGGAGATAGAAACCATGCCTTACCTCTCTGGGTATCCCCCGCTGTATATAAGATAATTTCTTTCCTACAGTCTAGGCTCACAATGTAGATACTGGGAAGCTGACTTAGAAAGAGGCAGCACCTTCTTTTTCTGATTGACACTCAATTTACAATTGATCCTAGAGATGCTGAACACACCACTAAAACTTTGTATTCATTCCGCTATGCCATTTGTTGTTTTTCAAATTATGTGACATCAAGGAGATGGCTCTTTTAAGAAGTCTGGTTATGAAGGAAAGAATAAACTTAAGTCAATTGCATCAAGAGAAGGTGGGATCAGGAAAGGTATTGTTTTATGGATGGGGCTTGGAGGGAGACTGAGACTGTCTATAGGTTGCAGGCAAGAGGATGGAGGAACAAGAGAGTTTGAAGTGATGGCTGATGGTGCAATGTCTCAGAAATGGTGAGAGAGGATGGGATTAGCTGGGAGAGTTTCACATACTTAAAAAAAAATAGGGGTGCCTGGGTGGCTCAGTTGGTTAAGCATCTGACTCTTGATTTCAGTTCAGGTCATGATGTCAGGATTTTGGGATCAAGCCCCACATTGGGCTCCATGCTCAGCATGGAGCCTGCTTGAGAATCTCTCTCTCACTCTCTGATCCTCTCACCCCCGCCCTGGCTGGCTCTCGTGCATGTGCACTCTGTCTCTAAATAAATAAATAAATACATAAAATAAAATTAAATTTTACAATACACATTGGAAGGCATATCCAAGTTTTCAAACATGACAGTTTAGGTGGATGTCCATTTGAATCTCAGTATACGATGTAGACATGGTCAATAGGCAGCCTCACTGCTGGATATTAGCACGTGCTGAGTGTTCACCACCTACCAAGCACTGTACCAAAGCTCTCACATACATTATCCCATTCAGTTACCACCATGGCAATTCAGCATGCTAACACCATGAAATTAATAAATGCATCAAAAACTTCCACCAGGAAAGTTTATCAAAAGGGTCATTTTGTTTTTAACTGAGTGGTAGCAGAACGTCTTGGTGCCATTTACAGGAATCGAAGGAATGTATTTATTTACATAGTGACTGCCTCCAGAATAACTCCCTCCACGAAAGTTCCCACGAGGCAGTTACAGTGCTGTTCTGGAGTTGTAATAAAGCAAATGATTCAGTAAGTTGAATCCTTCCATTGTGTGATTAACAAAGACACAGAACATTACACATATCACCAAACTGCAGTGTGCTCAGAGTGAAACAGCCTTAGTCTGAGAGCCTTGAGGACTGGATATATACTGGATGGAAACCGTTGTCCAGAGGAAAACCAGCCTAATCTGTAAAAATGCTTAGAGCTAAGTTCAGAAACAGGGTTTTCTTATTGTTTTGTTTTGTTTATTTACCTTTTTTTTAATTACACAGGTAAACCAGGCATCATTTTAAGGCAATTTAAAAAAAAAAAACAAGGTGCACATTTTTCAGACAACACTTTTATATTTTTCAATAATATTATGGAAGAATATCGCTGAGAAATACCACAAAAATATGAACTACCTGGATATCATTCACTTATGAGTCTCAATCATCACAAGTATTTATGTTCTGAAATCATGAGTTAATTTTTTTTCCCTAATCATCAGGATGAGTTAATATGTGGAAATATAGCAAAGCGGAATATGTTACTACTACTATTAATAAGGCTAGGGAAGCTACAGAATATTTCAGACCATACAGAAAGAAGTAGAAACAAATTAAATTAAATTTTAAAAGATAGCCTAAAGCCAAGAAAGCAGGCTTAAGAAGCACAGCGTCTCATCAAGATTGCTTCACTCATGACATCAATGTCCATGCAAACTGCCCTATATTCCTCTAGATTCTCCCAGAAAGCCTAGAGTTATAAAGAACTAAACTTAAACTCAAGAGGACAGTCTCACCTCACCGCCAAGATACCACTTTTCTAATCAGTGCATGGGGATTCTTGAAACATAATCAAAGCAGAGAGGCTGAGACATTCAAACACAAGGAATGAAATATGAATCTCGACAATACCTATGGCATTCCAAAATCCGAAAGAAAAAAAGATTACATTGTGATGGGACTGACAAAAAAGAATATATATATTTATTTGTTGCTTTAACTCATACAGTAGAAAGATTATATTACAGCCAGATTTCATTATTCTATTCAACACGCATAGATTTTTGAGGTACTATATCTACCTCATATCAATAAATAACATTAAATGAAGTAGGACTGATTCATGGCTGGCATAAATTTTTTTGGTATTACTACTTTCCGCGGACATTGCTGCTTTAGTGTTTGCTCTCTGATACAGCACACACACACACCGCAATCATAACCATAAACTAAATGACTACATACTCAGAATAGATGGCTGTTAGAAAATACTCACACTAATTGATAATGACATCATGCTGGTATGCACATTACAATGTAAATGAGGCTTCCAGACTCATTTATGGCTCTTTTATTCAAAGTTTAGTACTTAGTACTTTTTTTTCATGGTTTAGAAGGTTCTTCTTAAGGCTGTGGGATTACTTATTCCTGCTGATTTTGCCCCTTGGAATTGGACCAAGAGTACCAATTTTTAACTGTATTTTAAAACAGATGCTTACCAGCAATGAAACAGAATTGAAATGTCTAATGGAAACCACATTACTGAAAGAAAACAAGCAAAGAGAAAAACTGATTAACAGATTTATCCAGGCAGCCATTTGGCTTTATTAAAATTTTGAATTATTCTCTGCATCAAAATATAATAGCAGTTTCCATGCTTCTGTCTGAGTGCCTGTGAAGAGAAAGCATCCAAGTGAACACTCTTTGCTACTGATATATTTTGAAAGGTGGTTTAAAATCCATCTCAAACACATCTGTACACTTAAGTGACTTCTCAGGGTCATATGAAAGATCAAGGAATAAGATGTAGAACTCTAACCTTTCCCTGAAGTGTTTGTAAAACTTAGCCAGATTTAGCAAAACCTGGAAAGAAAACAATGCTGATACAAGGCCCAACTTTCCTTTGGCCCTCATTTGTGATGATTCACAGCAAGACCACATGGTTTCCCTATGTCTCAACTCCTTTTTCTAAGAACTCATGTTTCTAGAAGCCTCCATTATCCTCAACACTAGGAAGTAGAAAGGAATATTGGAGGAATGCAGAGTTGGAGTCCTGATGGAGATGTAGAAAATATATATATTTTTTTCCTTAAGTTGTGGAAAGCAAATCAATCACATCTTTTGGTAGCAAATTCTTAAGTGCAAGTAGGCTTATGTTTAATCCACTTATAAGAACATTCCTCCATGTTTAAAATAATTGCACTTGACATATATAAATTATAGCATGTAACTCCTTGACTAGATATTTTTTCACCAATGACATTCTTCACAACGAAGAAAGGGAGAAAACTTCCTGCGTTCTCATTTTCAAAGAGCTGAGTAAGTTTAAAAAAAATTAATATAAGGTCTACCAAAGTGAAGGGGGATCAAACACTTCATTACCAAAAATAAATTACTGAGACGTACATCAGAGATGATGGAAACATTAAGAGAAGTAGACTGTGATGATCTCACCCAGTGATGTCACTGCAGTCATTCTTCAGTGCAGTAGTCATTTGGCAGAGGGATGGTCTGACAGCTCTGCATTTTGCTTAGCTGAGAGCTTCCCTTGTAGCATAATACATCACGGAATTGAAAGCATTCAGCTTTGTTTTGCAATTCACAATTCAGCCCAGGTGGGCCGCTATTACACAATAACCATGCAGCTGTTAGCATCATTGCCTAAATTGGCCTTCCTTTTTAAAATTTACAGTATAATCTGCTCAACCAATAGATGCTAATGTCCAAAAACTCAGCTCTTATTTACCATTTACTCCCTATAAAGGTCCAAAATAACTAACAAATCATTCTCAAAGGAATTCCAATTATGCTGCTTGTTCCCTTAAAGAGTATAAAGGAGTAAAATGTCAGCATTGTGTGTAAGAAATAAAGTGCTCACAACACCTGCTAACAATACATACTGTATAAAGCACTTAGCCTGTAATGCGTTTCTGGAAATCATTTCAGAAATTTACAAACATAATTTTTGGCCTATCTTCCCACCATTGTAAAGGCTCTACCATATGCTGCAATTTTTATCTGAATTGCATGATTCTCCATTCCCGATGTTAACATGGAGGGAGTGTTTTACAGATATATAGGTTACGTCAGCTACATAGTTTTTTTGTCAGTTAATGCTCATAAAAATTAATAGATTCTGCCGAAACTTCCTGATCCCAATGAAGTTCATTTTTTAACTGATCGTGTTTGTATTCATCCAAGAGCTGTTGAGCACATCCAAAGAGCTTTGTTCAGTCTGACAAAATGATAAGTAGAGCATGTGTTTACTCATTTGTTTTCAAGGCTTTAAAAACATTTTTTTTTTTTTGATGTTCTAAGTGCTTTCAGAAAGGATCATAAATTAAACAAATTAGCAGGCTGAGGACTGAAGGGTCAAGCCCAGGTATAGTCCGTAACTTGTCAATAGATGATAGCTAAAATAACAGACCAAAAGTCTATATTTTACTGGTGATACTGACTACAGGCTAAAGAAGCTGTTAGCCAGTTTTGGCAATTTTTGTGGGATTTATCAGACGGGGAAGATTTTTTTTTCATCAATTTCTGTAAGATCATATTTAAAATTAGCTCATATGCAAACAAACTTACTCAGCCTCTTGCCCCATACAAGCATCTGGCTTTATTGTTCACACTGTCCATGTGGGCTTAGTATCTATTTTCTGGAGGAATGTTTCCCTCTGACATGGGTATTTCTACTCCAAAGTATCTTACTAACAAGCATATGAATGAATACACCTGACACAGTTTATGACTATAATCTCCGTGAGCAATTTCTCAGTTTGTGTCGTTAAAAATTATCTGATCCTTGTTCTGTTGTTTTCTGCTTCTCCAAAATAGCTTCTATTCATTAATTATTTATTTTATATATATGAAATGTGTTCACTGCCCAAGGACTTCTGGGCTTGCACATAAAATTTAAACTAAATCCAGCAGCTAAAATCCCTCTTCAACTATAATGAAATTACCAAGTTAATGGAGCGTTGTAATCAAACCAGAGTTAATAAATATGGTGTGGCCTTAATAGATGCCATAGGAACAAATGTCAATAGATATTGACAATTTGCCATGTGAAAACATGACATTTATTATGTTTATACTCGTGTTGTCACACATTTATTATTTTTATGGTCCAGTTATACTGAGTGCATTGAAACCACAGTATTGGGCCTTATGGAAATAAAAGAAATAATTTTCCACTCTCCAAAAGCAAGTTATCCAGGATTTTTAAAAAATAGTGCACATTAAAGTTCGCCAAAGGGGTTAGTCCATCAAAATGCACACACTCCTGCTGACACACAGTGTGAAAAGGTGTCTTTAAATCTTGGTACAAAATCAAGAGTCTAGAGAAAGGTTTTCAGTTGTAAACATACTGGATGGTGGTTGATGCACCTCTTTGTATCTTTTACTCTTTGGTGGGGAAAAAATTTCAACTCATGGCAGTCTGTTTTTCGCATGTGAGCACATAATCCTTTGGAGCAAACATGGCTCTTCGCTTCTCCTAGAAAACCCTGGTAAACATCTGCTTGCACAGCACGTTCTGTGTTTCAGCTTCTGAATCCAAGAATGAAAGTACGCCCAAAACTAATTGCAGAGTATAGAGACCCTTTAACTTAAGTGTGCTTTACCAAATTTTGCCTCATCCCTAACCTAGAAGAAGAAAGACATGGCAAGGACCACATACAATTGGCCACATCCCCTTTTGGATCTCATTGTTCACAGGCTCCTTGTTCATATATTCAAAGCAGCAATGATTAACTGCCAGAAAACAGAGATGTGTTTTTTACTTTGATAAAAAAATAAGAAATCATATTATTGATTTACTATTTTTGTTAACAACACTGAAATGCTTTTAGCTTTCCTTTACAAAAAAATTTGGTGACAAAGCCAATGTTTTGGAAACAGGATTTGGGCTGTGGAAACAAGTTATTTTTCAAGGGAAGATATGAGAATTCTTTATGAAGAACCATAATTAATAAATAGCTCCAGGAGGTTTGAGCACAATGGTTTGTGGGTAATTAAACTTTTAAAAAAGTTATTTTAAAAGGACTTTTGTTGATAGCTGTTGAAATGGAGTAACTAGATACATGTAGATTCATTATACTATTCTCTCTACTCTTGTGTAAGTTTGAAATTTTCCATTAAAATAATGGAAAATGATGTTGCTTATTTACTATAGAAAATTTACAAAGTATATATAAGCAAAAAAAAGAAATCACCAAAAGGCACTAAATATTTTAATGAGCATTTCTCCAGTTCTTGCATTAAATATGTATGTATAGATTATACATGATTATTATGCTGTATTTCTTTGTACTATACTCTCTCTTAATTTATCATGAATAATTTCTGAAACATGATACTTCATAACCATATAAAATTTCATGTTATGGATTTAACTAGATTTATTTTATCTTTCCCCCATTATTAGACATTACATTATTTCTCCCCTCCACCCTCAGGTTATAAACAATGTTACATCAAAAAGTACAGATGGGGTTTGCAGACATTTACATTTATGTCCTTAGATTATATTTACAGAAATGTAATTTACAAGTCAAGGAGTGTGCAAACCTTTATATTTTTATGTATATTGTCATATTAACTTCCAGAAATTGTATTAATTCACATGTCCATAAGAAGTATGATATTTCCCCCCTTATCCATGAAGCATACTTTCCAAGACTTCCAGTGGTTGCCTGAGACTATGCCATATACTATGTTTTCCCTATACATACATACCTATGATAAAGTTTAATTTATAAATTAGGATCAGTAAGAGGTTAACAATAACTAATAACAAAATAGAACAATTATAACAATATACTGTAATAAAAGTTATGTGGTTTCTCTCTCTCTCTCTCTCAAAATAACCGTATATTGTACTCGCCTTCTTGTGATGATATGAGATGATAAAATGCCTGTGTGAAGAGATGAAGTAAAGTGAAGAATGTAGGTGCTGTGAGTGACATAACACCAAGCTACTAATGACCTTCTGATGATATGTCAGAGGAGGATCATCTGCTTCCAGACCACAGTTGATGGAGGATAAATGAAACCACAGAAAATGAAACCATGTGTGAGGGAAGACCACTGTACCTGAGAGTGTGCATTGTCCCAAACATTTGTGAATCTCGATAAGCAAGACATGTTACAATTGCTTTAACTGGTATTTCTTTCATCATTAGTGAGGTTGAACATCTTTCATGTGTTTCTTTTCATTAATATTTCTTCATTTGAGATGTGCCCATATACACCCTTGTCTAGTTTTCTTCTGGGGGTAGGGGGTGCATTTTTTTTTTCATACTATTTCACATATACTTCAATAATTCCACTAGTTCAAAACAAAATAAGTTTTGGGTTCATATTGTATGTCTTGATTTTTCCACATTAAAACATGGTTTCCAGATAAATGAAACCATTTTCAACTTCTTAATCAACCGCTGAAGACAGTTCACTCTAGTGACCAAAGTAATAATTATGGAAATGACATTATTAATGCCTACATCACATGTTAGAATTGGTGATAAACAGCTTACATTCCACCTAAATAAGAAGGTGAACTTTAGGTTTAAGTCTGCAAGTGAGTTGAAGGGTGATGAGGTGACATTATAGGGGTCTATTGACATAGCAGTAGCAATCTTAAATTCAAGTGAATTATCTTGCCCCCAACATCCCAACAGTAATGTCCCTCCAAGTTTCATCACCTAATAACTGAGTAATGAAATTGACTGAGTAATGAAATTGTGAAGGTTTTTACACTATTCTACTTCCTTAATGGTATAATTATATAGATTAAAATAGGTGAGAGAAAAAAACTGTTTTGATCATTGAACTATTTATATTCACAAAAGGAGCAATATTTCCTAGTTTCATTTGGGCACTATGGGCACAATCTATGCTATTTCCTAATTCCTTAGGTAGCTACCATTTTAGAATCATTTCCATGTTTACATCAATGGATTTTGACCTATGAATGCCCCTCCCCCTGATATTGTTAAAATTACACTTCAAAACATAAATAGGTGAAAGTGTTATATTGTTTATATAAATATACTGCCTATAGTCTATTTTAACGTATGATTATTATAACTATAAACATTTATTTGCTGATTAAAACATATCTTTGTTTATAACTATAAAAATTAGCATAATGAGACTATTCCAGCCATGTCAGTCTCAATATTAAATGTATTCCAATATTCTAACTTGGTTTCATAGTGTTAAAACAAAAACAAAACCTTTATCTACCTAAGTAATTTTATTTTTTTTATTTTTTTTTAAAGATTTTTATTTATTTATTTGACAGAGAGATAGCAAGAGCAGGAACACAAGCAGGGGGAGTGGGAGAGGGAGAAGCAGGCTTCCCGCAGAGCAGGGAGCCCGATGTGGGACTCGATCCCAGGACCCTGGGATCATGACCTGAGCCGAAGGCAGACGCTTAACGACTGAGCCACCCAGGCATCCTACCTAAGTAATTTTAAACAGTAAGTTTAAAAGGCAAACAGACAAACAAACAAAAACCAAGCTTCCCTATAGTCTCAGGATATTCTTTAAGTAATTCAGAACTTCAGATAAAATCAAGGTTTAGTCGTTAATTATATCTCAGCTTTTCTCAAATATAAGTCAGGCAAAAAGCATCTAAACCTAACAAACAGTACTAAATTACCTTTCATGTCACATTATATAAACATGTTATGGGTTCCCTTGTTAATGAATTGTCCACAATTCCATAATGGTGAGAACACGTACCCAGCAGACATTTCTGGTACTACCCTGTGTTACACATGAGCTATTTTACAGTTTTATGTTGAACAGACATGCCAAGACATGACTTTTTAAAAAATCATGCAAAATTTAAACATACCTAACCAATGAAACATTTATACAGTGTTCAAATGTATGCACAGAGTTCGAAAAATGTTTGCATGCAGCCATGCAAAAATTTCCTAACCAAGTTTTCAGAGGTTAAGGATCCTCCAATATGTTAACGTGGATTACAGTATTGTGAATACACATTTTAAAACACAGTTTTAAAGATATGGCTAATAGTAGGTGTTTTGAAGAACTAATGTTCCACCAAATTTTAGTGCAACCTCCAAACAGTTTGTGAACCACTGCTTTGAGACACAACACAGTGTCGTGTAACTTAGGCTCTTAATCAGATAGTCCTGAGTTTAAATTCTATCACCTTTACTAAATAGCTGTGTAATCCAGAGTAAATAATTAACTTTTTTAAGCTTCAGTGACCACATCTGTAGTGAGATTTGAATAAGATATTGTGCAAAAAGCAGTTAGGCAGAACACTAGTTATGATAATGGTGATGAAAAGCTCTGTTCAGGTGTCATCTTTCCTGTAAGGCCTATCCTGACCATCCTCCTTAAAACTGCAACATGTCCAGATTCTTCCAACCCCACCCTTTGGATCCCCCTTCACTCTGTCCTATTATTTTCCCATGGCACTTAACCACTTTCCAGCAAACTATTAACCATCAACCAGTAGGATATGATTTCCAGTTCAAGAAACATCACCTAAATCAGGCTCTTTGAAGATCTTAATTTCTCAGACTCACATAGACAAAAAGCTTTCCAAAATACTAATTAGTGGGTTCTTATATTTGAAATAGAATCTGGATTTATTAACTCACTAGAGTGGAATTTGAGAGGAAAGAGGGCTTTTGTTCACCAAATGCTCACAATACTGCCTGTCCCTAGTCTGTAGTCAATAAACATTTGTTGAACAAATGGATGAATGAATGGTATGAAAATGCCATATTTCACATTATCAGCAGTTTTAAACTGTCCTGAATTGTGGAGAAAATTCCTTTTACTCCATTTTCAGTTCTTACAACTCAGAATAATCATATAATTAAGCACTCTTACTGGAGGTGGAGTTAGAAGCAGGACTCTAGCATTGTGTTTGTCTTTCCATGAATGGATACAACCCAAGCTGGTTTCATGGACACCCTCATCTAGGTTTCAGTAGGGAAGAAAGGGAAGCCTCTCTAGGCAAAGAAGAAAGTTAAAGTTTATAGTGGCTCACCAGGAAAAGCCTAGCACCTGGTGCTGGAGAGGAGTAGATAGAATTTTTCCAGTAGCCTATGGAAAAACAGGACCTTTTCTGTCAAGAGAGAACAGTAATTCTGCCAATGGGTTCCAGAGGACACGACGACAATAAGAAACTAGAAGCATGTTCTGCCCTGTTGTCTTAAGGTGTTCTTGGACCCTGGACCTATGACCAATGGACTCTACCACTTATGAAATCCAGGGAGAAGTCCAGCTTCTCAACTCTTCTTGAGTATGGCCAAGTGAGAAGGCTGTCACATAGAGGATGGTTAGGCATTCAGGAGTGGTTGGCTTAGGCAAGAGTAGCCCACTGGCCCTTTCAAAATCTACATTTCAGACATATTTCTAATACTTACTTGAGCTGCTTAACTTTAACCAACTTGCATCAGTCAACTTAGTATTTATGCCCATGGTGGCAACTATTTTAAGAGAGAGTTTAATGGTAGAAAGAAAAAATTGTTTCATTTGCTTAGAGGCTCTAGGTCCCAAAGAGGGGATTGTCCTAGCAACACTTCTACCAGCGGACGGTAATGCCAGAGAAAGTGAACCTATCAAAAGACTCTGGCCAAATCTCCTATGAGCTCACTCTTAAAGACAGGAGTGTGGTTCCGCATTGTGGTGGTTTCACATAACTTTGTGTTTTGTTTGTTTGTTTGTTTTGTTTTGTTTTTTCATTTTTTAAAATTTTATTATGTTAATCACCATACATTACATTATTAGTTTTTGATGTCGTGTTCCATGATTCATTGTTTGCCTATAACACCCAGTGCCCTCTTTAATACCCATCACCAGGCTAACCCATCACGCCATCCCCCTCCCCTCTAGAACCCTTAGTTTGTTTCTCAGAGTCCATAGTCTCTCATTGTTTTTTAATTTGACTTCACTTTCTCTCTCCAAAGTCTGAAGATTACTTTTGTTCTCCCATCCACCTTCTCTTCTCTTATTTTCCAATCTTATACTCTCTGTTTTCTAGGCAAACATTCTAAGTTTAGATGACTTAGCATGAAGAAATATTTAATGATTTTCTAAGAAGAACCATTGATGTTACATGAAAATAAAGTCATTTTTCCTAAGGTTACCTAGCTGGTCAAAAGCCTCATTTGACAGGATTTACTGTACTACCCTGTAATCAAGCTATGTCTACCAGGACATACTCGTGACCATGAGGTGACACCATAATGGGCATGTGGAACTATTATCACAGTTAACAAGATGGAAGTTAACCAATAGTTACAAATAGCTGACACTGAGTTTGGGAACTACCACATATAATCTTCTCATACTCTTTACAGAACTAGCTTCCCAGCACATAGAGACAATCAGCTCTTTCAAAAAAAAGTTAATGACTTCTATTATAAAATAAAATAGAAAATGGCATAGAAAATTCTGTGATAGCTTAGTGTACTCCTCTGAAAGCTGCATGATGATATCATGAATTCCTGTAGTGTAAATGCTTAACCCAGCTTAGAGGCACACAAAAATGCATTTCATCTGAAAGGATACACTTGAGCCTTTTGGTGAAATAGAAAAATAATGTTTAATATTATACCATTTATTGCATTAGAATCAAGCATAAACATAGCTACAAGAATATTTTCTATTGATTTCTTTACATTTTCACCATCCTGCTCTACCTATTAATTGGATGCTTATCAGAGCACTGTAATAGATGCTATGGAGTATAGAAGAAATCACAATATCGGGCGCCTGGGTGGCTCAGTTGGTTAAGTGACTGCCTTCGGCTCAGGTCATGATCCTGGAGTCCCGGGATCGAGTCCCGCATCAGGCTCCCTGCTCGGCAGGGAGTCTGCTTCTCCCTCTGACCCTCCCCCCTCTCATGTTCTCTCTCTCATTCTCTCTCTCTCTCAAATAAGTAAATAAAATCTTTAAAAAAAAAAAGAAGAAATCACAATATCTTATGACTCTAGTAAATGTAATTAAGCTGTCTCTAGGTGAGTTCTAAGAAGGTACCAGAAAAGATCTTCTGTTTCCAAAATATAAACTCCACAACTTGGTAATCCTTTATCAAAAACTCATGCATTTGAGTTACAAAAGAATTTTCTATCTTTAAGGAGTCTCTTAGTAAAATACAAATATACCTTAGTAGGTGCTAAGTCATATCACCTCACACTTTAGTTATGACTATATACCTTGGTTAATGACCTGCCCAGAGTAAAACACTAATGAATTAGCAATTATTGTGAAGGTACTGGGGAAGCAGGGCAGGGATGAGAGGAGAACATGGAGGGGTAGGTGGAAAGTTTCCAGTGATGAAACTCATCAACCCACCCAGGCTCTTGAGTGCATAGCACAGCTAAGGTAGTGTGACTCAGTGGAGCAGAGTGAGTGGGCCGTGCAATCACAGGAACTAGTTCATACTTGGGCCTGCCTGCTATATACTTAGCCACAGACATTAGGTCAGTTGGCTCTCTGAGCTTCCGTGTCCTCATCTGTAAAACAAAATAATACCATTGTATTAGGGTTCTCCAGAGAAACAGGACTGATGGGATATGTATAAGTACAGAGAGAGAGAGAGAGAGAGAGACAGTTATTATAAGGAATCAGCTCACATGACTATGGAGACCAAGAAGTCCACCATCTGACATCTGCAAATGAAGGCCTACGAAAGCCATGGTCAAGTCCAAGTCCAAAGACCTGACAACCAGGGAAGCCAATGACATAACTCCTATTCTGAGTCCAAGGGCAAAAGAAGACTGTTTCAGCTCAACAGCCAGGCAGAGAAAGCAAATTCTTTTTTCTTCCACCTTGTTGTTCTATTCAGACCCTCATGGGATTGGATGATGCCACACCCACATTAGGGACGACAATCCACTTTTGTTTCAGTCTACTGATTGAAATGCTAATCTCATTCAGAAACACCCTCACAGACACACTCAGAAATAATGTTCAGCCAAATATTTGGGTACCCTGTGGCCTCATTAAGCTGTCACATAAAATTAGCTTAGGGTGCCTGGGTGGCTCAGGTGGTTAAGTGTCCGACTCTTGTTTTCGACTCATGTCACGATCTCAGGGTTGTGAGAAGAATCGCTCTCTCCCTCTCCCACTGCTCCTCCCCCCCCCCCGCCACTAGTGTTCACTCTCTCTCTCAAATAAATAAATAAATATAAAAATTAGCCGTCAAAAGTCCACACCTTGTCAGCTTGGCACCTGTGTGCATCTCCTTAAACCATACCTAATCTCCAAATAAAGAAAATAACATTGTCATAATTCTGCTTAACATGATACAACTATCCTGTGTACAACTGAAAATGCACCAACCTCTTCCCCAGAAAAGAAGGTAAAGTCCTGGAGTGACGTTTCGTCTTCTCCTCGATTTCCTGTAACTTAAATACCATGACGTAAAATTAATAATACATAAATACTATAATGTAAAATCAATACATCTTATGTTACATAAGAGAGAAAGAGAGGAAAGAAAACATACATACACAAATATATTCATAACAAAATAAGGAGAAAATACTCATGATAATTACAGCCTTTGTTTCTCTAACTGATCTTGGTCATAGCTAGCATTTATAACCACCTTCTTCCACTAACTCATTATGTATTCCCTTTGCCTTCAGCAAGTAACTTAGCTGGATCATGGTTCTTTACCTGGTGGGATGACCTGAACCTTCATTCCTGAAGAGCCTGGGTCATTAGTAGTCCTCCCTGGATAGGGTTGTTGTAGTTTTCCATTGACCTCAATCACAGGGCCTGGTAATACTAAGCGAGGACTTAGGGGTCTCCTGTATACCTGACATACTCTTCTTTACCTCCATTATGGAGTAGAAGCCCATTTTCCTCTTGGTGTTAAGGATCAGTCACCCCAGCCAACAGCGTAACTCCCTTCTTTGCCTGTTGATTCAGGGACATGAGAAGCCCAAAGTGGTCAGGTGGCAATTTTAACTTCCAGTTCAATGGGATCATTGTTATGTGTCCTGGTAGAAGCCTTCCTCCCTTTGGAACTAATACCTCTAGGCCAGCAGAGCAGGTCATGGGAACAGGAAGCATGAATTTTGCTAGTGGCTTACTAGGGTAGTAATAGTGAATGTTGTCACTACCATTTCCACTCCTCAATTCCTGGACCCAGGAATCCTAGCTATGGAAGAAATAACACCATATACTGGATGTTCATCCAGAGCTTTTTGGAGAAATTTGCCTCAGCCCTGTCGGGTATTGACACCTCTCTGATGTCTTCAAACTGAGTGACTGAGCCTTCAAGAGGCCATTCCACTGTTCCATCACATGCTCCACTTCAGGATGAGGGGGAATATTGTGAAGACCAATGAGCATGGGCCCATTGCCGCACTTCTTTTGCTGTAAAATAATTTCCTTGATCAAAAGCAATGCCATGTGGAATGCTGTAAACGTGGATTCAGATGATTAAATGACATAATGTATGTTATTTTACTTTCTTAGAATCATAAGCATGCATATACACCAGAAGTGTTTAATAACAGTAATATTGCCGATTTGCCAAAGTGAACATTTTAGACAATGAATGCTTTCGGAAATTATGTTGTAATAGCATTTTCAGAGATGAAGATTCCTTAGAGATTATCTAGTGGCTTTCAAACTTTTTCAAGCTCACAATCCTTCCTTCTAACAAAATTTATAAGAAAGCTATTACGTAAAACAGGTAAAATTAGACTTGCTATATTTAAAAGTAGAATGGGGTGGGAGGTAGTGCAGAGAAGGAGGCAATGCTTGCCTGCCCAGTCAAGGCACTTCCCAGAATCCCCCGGGAGAGGCTTTCTCAAAAATACATTTAAATACATTAATGTAGTGGCACCCAGTCACTTTTAGGCAGTTTTAGAAGGGAAAAACATCAATACAACTACTCTGATCATACGTATTTCACAAATGTAAAATATGGGATGAATTTTGATTTTTACAAAAATTCTTTATGGCTAACTCAAATCATGTGTTTAAAGATTCTGCTTGCACTTTAGGAATTTGGGTCAGGCTGCCTTGGCTAACATTCTGGAAACAGGGTGCAGTTTTTGTCAGCTGAAGCATTTCACTTAATATGTATGCCATTGCCTGGGTTTAACTTGTGTTTTGGCATTAAATTACCAGTCCGCAAATACGGATCGATGATTCAAAAGTAGTTCACTGAAGCATAAAAGGAATGATGAAACTATTAGCATAAATGCTGCAATAAAGAACAATTTGTAAATGAAAATAATTAGTAGGACTTGTGTACAAATACAGATTATAAATCTAAATGTGCTGGGAGGAGTGAAGCTGTGAACCGCATGCATTCTCACAAGCCACTCCCCTGCCTGTTGTGGCCCTCCTGGTTTCCAGATGAATTCCATACCACATGGCATGGGAGGTTTTATTGGGAAAGGTCAAACATTCAGGGCCAGGATCAGCATGAAGAAGGCACTGCTCCTCCGCCACACTTCCCACCATTCATGGAGAAAGCAGGACCTGGACCAAGGCCCAGGTGATCTGTTATTTTGTGTTTTAATAGGACAAATTTTAAAGAAGTTTTGTCAACAGGGGAACTATATAGTCTGCTTGGCGTCCAGAGGTTAGAATTTGGGAAGCCGGTAGTTTATATGGGCTGTCTGAGACAGACAACTGCTTAGGACATGGATGACACAGGTCCCATGGGTAGTTACAACACTCCCCTGCTTGCCATCCATCTTGAGGGTAGTGGAACTTAGGTGCAGCTGCTCCGGGTAGAGACCGGGTGAGGGTGGGATGCAGTCCTACCTAAATAATTGTTTAAGATGTCTTGTAGATGATACTGCTCATTGCAAAACAACTAAATGGTGGACAACAATGGTGTTGAGCAAGCCAGGCTTAGTCTTTTGTGTTAAATGTTCTGGAGTTAATTTTTGCTGATATCAGTCCAGATACCAGCAGGAAACAGATGGCAAATGGTGGAAACTGAGGAAAATTTAGTAAAGGAGCTATTTATAAACATATGGGCAGACATAAGGGAAACTAGCAAGGGATGGGGAACCATCCTGGGGCTAAGAACAAGAGGGAGACATTATTGCTTCGAGGCCTGAAGGGGAAAGGGGAGAAGGTTACCAAAACCCAGAGACAGCTATAGCTCTGGAGAAGCTAAGGGATGGGCTGTGGCCTTGAAAGCCTTTGGTGTAGGAACCTAGTACTTCCGGCCTACTATCTTGCAGGGAGGAATGAAGGGAGAATAAATGACCCTCACGTCACTCTTCCTCCCTCCAACCCCCTGCTGGTGTTTCCATTGGCCAAAATGAACCACAGGTCAGAGGGCAAGGAATGTAGTAAATCCAGCTGTTGGAGTCCATAATGGTCAAACTTCCAGGTCACAAGGCTGAGTGGAGAAGGAAAAGAATGGATATGAAGGGCAAACAGAGAATGTCCACATACCAAGGAAGATAGAGCCTAGTGGCAGCTCTTGAGGGGGTACAGCTTGAGGAGAGCAAAGGAAGTAAGGGCGTGGAGTGGTTTAAAGAGAGGTGAGGAGTAAGATCCCACTTTTTCAATAAATTGATCAGGAAGAAAAAGAACAAGTTATAAAACTATCTTAAAGCGGTCTCTGGATTAGGAAAAGAGTATTTTCTGATTAGGGAAAGAGACTTGGAGTTTTCATTTGAAGAGCATAAGGATCTACTGTAAAGGGAGTAACTGGAGAAAGAGAGAATAACAGATAAACCCACAGTGGAGAGTATAGAGTTTTGAAGACAAGTTGCAGATAATGAACAATGTCAAAATTGTATCAACTGTTTACTGAAAATCATTATCAGCCCCCATAGTTAGTCAGCCTTAGAACTACTTAAAACTAGTACAACAGGTTTACTATGCCATCTCCTAAACATGTTTTATTAGGCTTTAAAATGTTCTCACATATGACTTGAACAGATTAAGGCACTTGATTGAAATAAGAAGGCCAGATTTGAAGATTAGGTAAAGGCTAAGAAAACTGAATAGATTTCAAAATTGATTAGCTCTTGGAATACTTTCTTGGCTAAAATTAAATATGTAACAGAGAATGAAGGCAATTACTCACAAATTAAATGCTTTTTATATTTTTTCTTTCTACATCTAACAATTTTTACGTATTTCAAGGCTAAGATATAACATGTTATCTGAATTCCATCTACAGAACGTTGTGGTATCTCAGAACCACTTAAAGGCCAAATTGGAATTTTTCCAGCTTGATCCACTTAAGACCATCACGAGTGTTAAAAGATTGAAGACCTCAGGAATTACGTTGTTTGAACTAGTAGTATGTCATTAATCACATTAGTGACATTATTTCATTTGTTGTTAAAGAACTTCATTCATACTTAAAAGAAGCCAGTAACACAGGCACCACGAAATGTTTCCCTACTTAAGAAGCCAACTGACATCTTGCTGTCGGAGCTTATTGCCATATATTGCCACACTAGACTATCAACATCCATCATAGTATTGTCTAGTCCTTTCCTAAATGTTTCTCAGGTATGTAAAAGTATGGTTTATTTTAAACATCCAATACTTGAATTGGCAAAATTGTGACAATGCCTCTCTTCTAGAAAATCTGATTCTATTTGTAAAAAGCACAGGTTTACAGGTATAGGGATGGGAATATTTTCATGAGAACAGGGCCAATCCAATGGATCAAAATAGCAGTACTGAGCTATCCCGTATTTCACTGTGATGTGGTAAAAGTCAAAGGTCTTTTCAAACAATAATTGTAAACTACAAGACCCATATGTTTCCTTTTCTCTTCCATCCTACAACAATAAGATAAAAAATGGAATTTTACAGCCTTTGGTTAGAAGCCTTTATCTTCAAAAGAGACCTGAGAAGGAAGACTTAACTGACCTTTCCATGTAAGAAAGCACATCACCTACTGAGATTTGTCTTCCTTGTTGGCACCTCCCTACAAAAGAAGTGGGAGGCTAAAATCAGCTTCAACTTGTGCAAATTAAAAGTAACCTTCAGGCTAATGGGCTTTCAACACCACTCCTTACTGGGAAAAAAATTTTGTGTCCCATAAAATTAAATTACCTCCTCAAAAATGACTTCTCCAATAAATTACGCCATTAAATACAGTAAAACTGGAATTCCTACAAAACAATTGCCCCTCTCTAAGGCAACTCTCCCATCACTGTGAAAATTGATTCCATCTTTAAGGAAGTATCCATCAGGTCCAAAAAAAGGGGCACAAAACCCCTAAAAAAACTGCCAAAGAAATAGCAGAACAATTAAAGGCCAGAAAAATAAATCAGACTTTTGAGGAAACAAGAACTGCAGCTTAGAGAGATCAATGCTTTAGCACTTTACCAAATGCTAAATTTAAAGAATGTGGAGAGTTGTCACCTAGCAGAAGGTGACTTGTTATTTTCAATTTCTTTGAAGTAGCTATCAGAAGGAAACAAATAATTAAGCATTGTAATGAGTTTGTGAGGTGGTAGCTTTTGTATTAACTCTGGCAATCACTATAAATCGACTATATTTTCACTAATTGAGGAAGTTCTAATGTAGTTCTTTTTAAATGGGGTTGGAAGTCATAGACACATTGTTAAATGACTACTCTGTATTAGGAACTAAACCAGTTTCTTCAAGAATGAAGATATCAAGGAAAAGACACTACAATTCACTTGAAAGATTGACCAAACATACACAAAACGGGAGAATTCACGAACACAAGTTGACAGTACAAACTGTGCGCATAATTGAGCTGGGAGGCAATTGGGCACAATTAACATGAGGCTATGTAAAGCTAAAGTGTTCAATTTGACCTGAAAGGCACTGGGCAAATATAAGAGGTCCACGATGAAATATTATCCTGGCAGCTGTGTACAGGGTGGATTAAGGTCAGGAGAAGCATAATACAAACTAATACTAACCCTAATAACATCTAACGCTTATAGGTGCCAGGCACTGTTCTAAACATTCTCATATATTAACATACTAAATCCTCACACATGAAATCCTGTATATTAACATGTTAAGTCCTTGATGCTATGAGATGCTGTTACCATCTCATTTTATAGATGGGGAAACCGAAGCACTTTCATAACGTCTGATTTTTACAGTCAACTTTCTGCACAGCAACCCCACGCAGGTAAATACAGGGTGAATTTTCAAAGCAGGTGTTGTCATACTAATACGGCCACTAGATACATTATTTTCAAATGCTTTTATTATTGAAAATTTCAAACGTACCTAAAATAGAGAGTAATGTAATGCCCCCGCCCCCTCCATGTACCCAATCTTGATTCACCTACCATAACTCCACTCAATAATCCAAACCCCTCCCCTCACTATTTTGGAGTAAATGCAAACATTGTATCACTTCATCATCACTAAATCTTTCAGTATTTATCTCTAAGAGGACACTTCTTTTTTCTTCTAAACAGGACAATAACATATCGCCTTAAAATTACAATAACTCCTTAATATCAAAAATCAATCAATGATCAAGTTCCAATAATAGATCTCATGTTAGTATTTATTGAGGACTTGCGATGTTAGCATTAGACACTTGCCCACATACTAATTCATTTAAATTGCTGTTATTTAAATTGCCTTTTTTTTCCTTCTTGCTTTCACTCTTACTGAAAGGAAGGAGTCTTTCTCTACCCGGGGATTCAAAGCCCTGCTGCGAGAGATCTCCGCAGAGCAGCCCTGCGGCTGCCCCTGCTCCGACCCCGCTGCGGCCCCGGCCCCGGCCCCGGCCCCGCCCCCGCCCCGCCCCCGCCCCCGCCCTCTCCCGGAGGGGCCCAAGTTCCGACCCGGAAGCCTCTTCGCGGAGGGATCCGTTCCCCAGACTCGCGCCCCCGGCCCCGCCCTTGTTGCCTAGGCGACGAAGGGCCGCGGCCCCGGGGCGAGATCCTGAGGATGTCCGTGGGGACCACTCACGGGGGAACGACACCCGCGGCGACGACCCCGGCGGGAACCACACCCGATTGGGAGGTACGCCGCCCCTTCCCGGCACCCGCGACCCTCGAGCGCACGCCCCGTTCCCGGGGAGGCGTCCCGCTCCCGGGTTGGGAGCGCGGCGTGCACTGGCGGCCCGGCCCGAAACCGGCCGGAGCGGCGCCAGGGCCCGGGAGGCGGGCGGGGGTCGCTGGGGCAGCTCCCCGCGTTCCCCGAGCCCTGCCGCCGGCCGCGCCCCTGCCCAGGCGCGCCTCTCGAGGTTCCCTGGAATAGAAACTGTAGAAATTCCTGCCTTGGTCGGTTCCAGGTCCCGGCGACCTCACAACCCTGTGCTTCTCCCGGATTCTCTGCCCTTGAAAGGGGATCTTGGAAAGTGCTACTAATTCTTTTGCAGTGATCATAGTTCCTATTGCTCAGAGGTGTCGTGGAATAATAACTCTTCATTGTTAGTAGACTGATTAATATTTGAAGGCCAGGGCTTGGTGTCTCCCTGATTATTTTACCACTTCTCTAAATACAGAGATACGCGATAGGACAAAGGAGGGGCCCTGGAAAGTCCACCTTCTGGTTATGGCTTAGTTGCTCATGGTCAACTTGTCTCTTTAGGAAAGTTATTTTTAACTTCCTTGGGCCCCAGTGGTTTCCTGTATATGGAAAAGAAAGAGAAAGAAAGAAAAAAGGATTTATCTTTGGGCCCCTCCCAACACCAGCTCTCAGTAATAAACGGGTTTTAGGTAACTTTAATTATTCATAAGTTTAGTATCCTGAGATTTTAATTAAGAACATATCTGCTATTCCAGATATAGCTAAAAGAAAATGTTTAAAGCTTCACACAGAGTCCATCCTGTTGTTCTAGGAAGTTTTGTCTTGAGTTTTTTTTAAGACTGAAGGTGAATAATAACGTTATGATTAACATTGCAATGCTCAACTCCCTCATTAGTCTAAATAACATTTTTTGTGCAGAAGCTAAATATTAACTGCTATTTCCTAAATGTAGAAACACACAGCCAATAATCTAGTGCCTTGCCGGAGATATGTACAAGTCGTTCCCAATCCAGATTCTTCCCAATACTGCAGACAGCTAAAGCAGGCTGACTGTCCTATGAGCCTTTCGAAATTAGCATACATTAAAAATACATTTAATGTGATAAACTGGTTACTAAACTAGTTAATCCCTTGTGATCTCTAATGTAAGTAATACAATTTCAAAAGTGGCAGAGATAATTTCCCAATTAAGTCATGTTATTTAAATATATACAAAAACTTAAGAAAATGCTCAATTGTCAGTGATACTTGCATATACTTACTTATCCATGTAGATATAGATATGTCCCCTCTAAGAAGACTCTGATAATTTGGGTTTAACGAATCTGCACTTTAAAAAATAAAAAAGGGAAGAAAAGAAAAAGAAATACCCATAATTTTCTTTTGAAGATGCGAAGAAGTGCCATGCCCCAGGGGAAAAGAAAATCACTTGTTTTTTGGATGGGTCAGATGAATTGAGTTAGTTATAGACCTTCAGTGATTATCTGCCATCTTAGCACTGTCAGTGGGTACATTTGTTAACTTTTTGGAGGAGCAGGTATTCCCTGTGACGAGCAATTCAGAAAATGCTCAATCTTCTGGTTAGTAACAAACTGAAGAAATCCAGATGGAATTTGGACTCACTGAGCTGTACTCACTGAGCCTGTACTGAGATGAACAGGTTGATACACTGCATGTTAGAAACACCATTTTCCCTTCTAATGAAAGCAGAGTTCCTGTGGGTCACAGAGAAGCCAGTGGATCCATAGGGCCTTCATTCATTGGAGTGATAAGGCCTCTTGGCCTCCCATTTGTGCCCACGATGTGTTTTAGGGGTTAGATGGAAAAAATGGCAAAGACCCCTCTCTCAAAATCTATGCTCCCAAGGCTACTGATTTTCAGTTAGATATTGGAAGGTTCTTCTCAGATCAGAGTATTTCCAGAGTTGATCCCCCAAGACCTAGTCCCTTATGGTGTCATTTCTAATAAATTTTGTATCCAAATTGACTTAGCCAGTAGACCATCTAGTCATCCTGGCCAAGCAGTAGTGAAATATTTTTTTTTCTTGCCAAGTCAATCGGAAATAAAGCATAAGCTTCCAGTAGTCTGAGGTTTCCCGACTTATTTGTTACCAGTACTTAGAACGAAAACAACCAATTATCCCAATCACATAGTAGGCACTCAGTAAAATATGATAACTAATTAAAATCACAGGTGGTCTGATGTATGCCAGGAAAGATAGTTGTCGTAGACCAAAAGTTATTGAGAAACTGTGAACAAACACACATGAGATGCAGGTCCAGGAAGATATTTTTTTCTGTAGCATTGCATAAACTCTTTTTGCAAGCTTTCTGAATTTAACATTCCGGATTCTTTAGTAACATGGGAGTTAATGCCTCCCTCTAAAAAGTAAGACCAAATGTTTGGGAGGTATCTGTATAAATGCATAAGACTAAACAAAAATGACAAAGATCTGAAAATATTTACTATGTATAGATCTGTAAATGAAAGGAATTTATAAATGTTTACAAATTAAATTATAAATGAATTTATAAATGAATACTTAGAATTTAATCATCAGTCTTTTATCAGTAGTTGGTTCATAAACTGACTTTCTTAGTGTCTTAAAAAATATTATTTGGGAAATATCATTTAAGTAGCATATATGAAAGGACTATACTTCAACTTACATCAGAGACCTAAAAGAAAATGTAAATGATTATTGCCCGGTTGCTTCTTCTGACTAATGTCTCGAAATGTTACCACATTCCCTAATAGATGACATTTACTCAGTGCCTTCGAGACTGTATCAGGATAAGAGGACACTTGCATAATCTTGAATGGAAAGATGGTGTCTTGTCTTGGAGATCTTCAACATGGCCACAGATGATTCTCTCTACATTAGGTGGTCTCCCTAACAAACCTTGAAAACAGCTCCCACCCCATCATCAACAGGTTGGAGAGAAACACTTAGGGTTCAACTTGAGCAGCAAGATGATCAGGGTCCTTCTGTTTCTATATCACTCAAGAGATATTTATTGAACCCATTTTAGGCACATACTGTAGGAAAACCTGAGCAGGACCATGGGGAGGATGCCAAAAGTATTACATAAAATATTGTTAAGACAGTACTAACATTGCTCAAAATGTTAATATACAGTAGTAGTATTTATAAAACATTTAGAACCTCTGGAGTAGTGGCTGTGAGTGTGGAAAATTTGACAGATATTTGAGCTTGTCTTTCTTTTTACTAGTGGTTTTTGGGTTTCTATTTTATTTTAAAAGTCCTGCTTCTCTTCAGCCTCCCTTTCAGATTATGCAAGTAATCTCTACTCTTTTTCTAATATTTAAAGTGTTATTTTTTCTGCATGGAGCACTGGGTGTTATACGCAAATAATGAATCATGGAACACTACATCAAAAACGAATGATGTTGGGGCGCCTGGGTGGCTCAGTTGGTTGAGCGACTGCCTTCAGCTCAGGTCATGATCCTGGAGTCCCGGGATCGAGTCCCACATTGGGCTCCCTGCTCAGCAGGGAGTCTGCTTCTCCCTCTGACCCTCCCCCCTCTCATGTGCTCTCTCTCTCTCTCTCATTCTCTCTCTCAAATAAATAAAATCTTAAAAAAAAAAAAAAACCTTTAAAAAAAAACCTAATGATGTAATGTATGGTAATTAACATAACATAATAAAAAAAAGTTAAAAAAAAGACTTGCAAAAATAAAGTGTTATTTTACTAAAGTTAGGTCTTAACATGGCTAAAATTAATTTCTGATAGATATGTTTGATATATTGGAAATGAGGATCTAATTTTATTTTCTTCTAGACACGAACCATCAGTCTGCCAGTTTCATTTACTAAATAAACCATCCTCTCTCTTCCCATTGAGAATGGACTGACTGCCACTGTCACATTATGTGTATATACATGTGAATGAACACAAGGATAGGCAGAATAGTGGAACAGAATAGAGACTCCAAACATTTATATATATATGTATACATGTATATGTATAAATTTATATGTATGTATACATGTATATGTATTTTTAAATTTCCAAAAGTTTATATATATTATTACAGATATATTTTCAAATATCCTTTTCTTTTCCACTGACCAGTTTGCCCATTCTTGTGTCAGTGCCATACTATTTTATGTTTAGCTTTAATATCTAATTTTGAAAGGTTCCTCTCACTATTTTTCTTTTTGAAAATATATGTATTCTTCCATAAGAATTTTTAAAAACTATTTTATAAAGTTCCAGAATGATACAGTTGAGATTTAAAATTGAGATTTATAATGTGGGATGGATTTAATTTTTTTCAATTTGAAGGTTTCCAATAAATCTCCTTTATTAAGTTTTTTTATTAAACTTTTGATAAAGCTTATAATTTCTGTAGGTCCTATACCTTTCTTATTATATTTATAACCAAGTATAGTTTAATCAAGTTTCTGCCATTTCCATTTCTAATTAGTTTCTAATATAGAGAAAAGCAATCGGCCTTTATATATTTGTGTTATGTAACTATCTTATCAAAGTTCTTATTAACTGAAACCATGTTAGTACAATGTCAGGTGTCTTAGGTATGCAACCATGTAACCTTCAAATAAAGATTCCTTTATTTCTTCATTTTTAATATTTAAGCCACATATTTAGTTTTCTTATTATACTAGTTAGAATCTCTATAGAGTGTTGAATTACAATAATGTTACTAGCCAGAATCCCTTTTTAGTTTCTGGTTTCATGAGAATGACTTCAGTTTCTCACCATTCAATCTGATGTTTTGGCAAATAATCTTTCTTGTGTTTATTTTTTTTTCTATTCATGTTTTATTAAGAGTTTTGCTGCTGAATTCTAGTGAATGCCTGCTTATTATTTCATTATTATATCATTTTTTATCATTTACTTTGACATAAAAGTGTGTTGTTTAATGATGATCCATCCTTGCATTTCTGAAATTAACCTTATTTGGTCATAATGATAGTTTATTTTTCTTTTAGTATGCTGTTGGATTCAACTTTCTAAGATAATATTTTAACTAAAATTTTTACATCTGAATTCATGAATGATTTTGGTTTATAATTTCCATTTTGTGTTAGTTTAGGTTTTTGTGTGTTGATTCTGCCAGCTTCTTAAAAATGAATTGTCTACAGTCTGTAATTATTAGACTAACAGAATTTATATGTTCTCCATTGTTAGGTAGAACTTCAAGTGTACAATATCTGGGCATGGTGACTTTTTAAAAAGTAGACTTCCAGTTTAGTTTATGTTTGGTCAGTTCCATTCTCTTTCTTACCCCTGTTCGAATTTGATGACTTATACATTGTCTTGTAATTTTCAAATGTGTCTCTATAGAATGTGGCATATATTTATTTTTTCTTTTAATAGCGTTTGCCAAATATTTTTGCCTATTTTATTCATTACTTTAAAGAACTAGTTCTTGTTTTCACTTATCCTTCTTTAATCTGTAATTTTTAAAAAAATATTTTTCTTTTTCTTAAATTGACTCTTTAGCATGTCCTGGACTGTAGTGAGGCAAGTAAGGCGGTCTCTTTGGGCATAAAATTTAAGGATGCCAGAAATTCAGTAGTCAAGATAAACTTAAGTTGAAAGCATTTTTTTTAAATTGAAAGTTAATACCCTGGTGATGGGTATTAAAGGGGGCACGCATTGAATGGAGCACTGGGTATTATATGCAAACAATTAATCATGGAACAGTACATCAAAAACTAATGATGGGGCGCCTGGGTGGCTCAGTTGGTTAAGCGACTGCCTTCGGCTCAGGTCATGATCCTGGAGTCCCAGGATCGAGTCCCGCATCGGGCTCCCTGCTCGGTGGGGAGTCTGCTTCTCCCTCTGACCCTCCTCCCTCTCATGCTCTCTGTCTCTCATTTTCTCTCTCTCAAATAAATAAATAAAATCTTTAAAAAAAAAAACTAATGATGTAATGTATGGTGATTAACATAATAAAATTTAAAAAAAAGAAAGTTAATACAAAAAGCTCATAATGGATCAAAATTTTAAATAAAGACAGAATCAGTAGTCCTGATTTTTCCTTTTGCCTCAGGCTCTGACATGGCTCAACACAGTGCTGCTCCTTAGTTCATTTATTTTCATGCTTGAAAAGAGCCTTTCTAAGTGTGGAAATTGTAGATGAGTCTATGTTTTGTATGACTGTGAAAACCCTTTTAGTCATCTTTGATGAACTGTGTTATCTTTCTTTTAATGAACATTTATTAAGAATCTTTTGAGATACTACCAGTGATGGATAGAAAGATACCCCAAAAGCTGAAATTCTAGAAGGAAGACATATACAATGTGGAAAGTTTAGGTGAATAAGAGAAAAAATTCAGAGAAAAGATTATCTGGCAAATAATATTAGGCTTACAGTTTTATTGCTTCTGGAATAATTGCTAAAATCCACCAGGTGGTGGAGTAAAATGAGTTACAGTGAAGTTTAGCTTACATATTTTTCTAGTCAGAGATGGAATTTTACAGAGAAAACCAAATTACATATCACATCTTTATTAGCCTATTCATGAATTTTGTATTGTATCTTTAATTTTTATACGTCAGAATATATGTGTTGAAAGATTAAAGACTTTTTACCACCTTATATCCTTTCAAGTGCAAGGCGGTATATAAACAAACAAGAAAGAGCACTAGTTTAAAATAGGTTCAGGAATTCCAATTTAAGACAAAAGAAAACAAAATAAAAACCAGAGGCAAACCTTCCTACAAGATGATTATCTTAAACTATCAAGGTTTAGTAAAAAATGCACTAATATTAGGCATCTTAGCTAGAATTATTATTGTGCAAAAGTTTATTATATTCCCTTTCATACAGTTCTTTCTCCTATCCAGAAAATTTTCACATCAAATAAAATTGATCTGAATGTCTGTACAATGTACTTTTCATGCATATTTTTGTTAATAATGACAGCAATTTTGTGTATTAAAACATTTAAAAATGATTTTTTAACATGAATTCAACTTAGGTTCAAATGACTTGCTATAAGTCACAAAATTAATCAGTAGTCAAACCCTCGAGTCCTCCAAATCCAAGTCCTACTATTTATCATCTCCATCACCTAATAATGTCATCAGATGATACAGATGAATTCAGACAGTCGATTAACAACCTATGTTGACATAACTAGGATCTGCAGAATTCTAAAAAGAAGTAAAAGATTGAATGACTGTCCCTGAGGAATTTACAGTCTAATGAAGTTGACAGTACAGGAATAAATTTACTTTGCTGCTAATAATAAAAAACATAACCAACAAACATTTAACAAATATATAGTCCTGTGTTATGGACTAAAATACCTTCCTATCTAAAAACTGAGTTCATACAACTCAATTTACAAGTATCTGAGTGCCTACTAGGTGCAAGGTATTCTATTAGGTACTAAAATATTTTTTTCTTACTGAGTTTATAAACTAATTGAATGACCTAGTTTAGGTTACTTTGCTAACCCTAGGTTACAAAAAGCTAATAAAGTAGCACATTTTATGTCTAAATTAGATTTTTAAAAATAAAAATATAATAACCTAATATTAAATACAAACATTAAGTTGTTTACCATTACCAATAATTGTTAGCTTTGGGATTTTTCTACTCCTGGAAAGAAATATGGAAAATGTGGGATGTGATCTTGTTAGCTATAGCAAAGCATTTTGTTGCTCCTTATTCACTGGAACCCATTCACATGGAAGGATAAATAACTATTTGTTGAATTGAAAACATTTGCCCCCTCTCTCCCCCCAAATCTCACAGTTCTTGATTTTTATGGAGCTGCTGCTTTTTACCTCTGCTTTTCAGTCTCCTCTTCCATCCCCCATTCACAGCTGTTTTCCCCATGCTCTGGCTCCGGGCAGTTTCATCCATTTCTCACACTTGGAGTGACTCCTAAACCAACATTTTTAAACTGGACCTTTCTGAGTCTAGCATTTCTAATTACCTTCTAAACATTTCTTCCTCGATACGCATATTCCACCTTAAACTCAACCACTGAAATCAAACTTGTCATGTTGCCTTCTTAAAATGAGCATCATCTTCCAATGCTTCTATTTTTATTGGTGTAACAAGAGTGCCACATATGGTTTTTACAGACTGTACTCTGAACAAAAGGACTCAGCTATGGGAAGCTCTGAGAATCACCACCTTTCTCTTTTTTCAGTCATCTATTTCAGATATCATACTATTTATTCTTCCCACTTTTAGTCCCCCAGATACAATATGTTGCATTCACCCCTTTCTTTTCATGCACACTGCTAGGAACCCAGTGCAGTCCCATGCCTCATTCCTGACCAGTTTCAAAGACATTTTCATTGAACTTTCCTCTGTTGTCCTTTCTTTCTTTCACCCTCCTACAAATTGTGCTTCCTTAAAGGACAGTTTTATCTTGTCATTTCACTGCTAAAAAACTTCGTAGGTTCCTTACTGCCTGTATTATTAAGAACAAACTCTTCAGCCTGTCATTCTTTGAGCAGCCAAGATTCTAAAATATTTGTGATCTCTTGTGCAGTATCTTGCATTTTGTAATCACTCAGTAAATATTTATTCAGTTATTATATTTGAGATCTCCCACAACATGTTCCCAATGCCCACTTCCCACTTAGGTCCAACTAGTCCCTGACTTGCACCCAAAGCACTATTGTGTGAATTACTTGATATTTACAGAACCAGTCCCCAAGTGTCCTGTTGCTGATTCATTCCATCATTCTTGTCCAGACTCACCCAAGTCCATTTCTGAACCTCCTCTCTATAGGTTTTCTTTGTTCTGTCTCTATTTTTGTCCCTTTATTATGACTCACTTATTTTATTTTCTTGTTTTAAAGTCACCCTTGGTTTGTTCCTTCCACTAGATGTTAAGTTATTGAGGCTAGCAAGTTTTTTCACTTGTCTTTGCCTCCTCTTGAGCCCCAAGCTCAATGAGGAATATGTAGGTATTTTTAAAAGTTTTTAAATTGACTCATTCTTGTTCGATCAGTTCCTGGATGCCTAAGAGGACACATACAACCAGACCACTGTCCTCCATAAAAACTCCAGATACCCAAGCAAAGATGAGACTCATGCTCCTTTTCCTTTCCAAGTCTTCAGATGCTACAGCTGTATCTGCTCTATGTCTTCCAGTAAACTCTGCTCTTACTTCCTCTTAGCTTGCATTTGATTTCCATCCTGCATGAAGCAAGGACCCACTTGGCTGGTCCTGTGGGACCCACTCTGGGTCCTTGGACCTGGGTTGCTGCATCATCTTGGTGATTATGAAATGACCCTCAGAGGAACAATTGTACCCCAAAATTAAGTCTGCACAGCACAATTTGACCTTTGGGGATTGGTAAGTTCCTCCTCTGTGAAACATAGTTGGTTTGATGCTGATGTAATTTCTGTCTATGTGCTCCTCTGTGTAACTGGTCTATTCTCTGGGGAAAAGGAAAACTGATATGGGACCTGTTCTCATTCCCTATTCTCGCTCCCTGTTCATTCCCTATGCTCTGAATTGCTTTAGCTGGCTCTGAAACTTTACTCTCACTTTAATTGTAAGACTCTCTGGTTCAGTTCTTGGAGTTTTTCTTAAGGCTGTGAGCTGGTATAAGAGACTGAATCACTCAGCTCCAAAGAAAAGGGACACTTGTTCCTTCCCATCGGAAAGTGTTTTTAGGTGACTAAGAACCCAGGGAAGTGTCAGAGGTTATTCCTCAGGTAGTAGTCCCCATAGAGGAAATCTTCCCCATGATAATTTATTTGCGGCTTGCTGGGAACACACACGTAAGACTGATCATACAGTGCTCCAAGCCCCCACAGTGGTTTTAGACTGTCACCAGGAGAAACCAAGATACTTCTGGGGAAGATCAGCCCGTTGGTGACTCTCTGGGAAGTTCTCCCCATAAGCAGCTCATTTGATCCACCACATGTTTTCCCTAGAATAGAGTGCAGACTTCTAAGTCTTTCTTTTTCATTGCTGGGTGGATGTCTCCTCATGGTAATTATGGGATGCTGGTATTACATTGAGGATTGGTGGCCAATCCTGTTGAGAAGTAAAACTCTTAGAATAAATAAGTGGTCCTGCTATACACCCAGTTGCACTGGGTTTTCTGCTTCTAGGGGTGAAACATGTGGCAGGCTGGTCACTGCTGGGTAGACGTTGCTTCCTTGAATGAGACATAGTGGATGTCTCAGTGAGACAGGCAGCAGGCTGGTCACTGCTGAATGGGTGTCTCACTTAGACACATGGCAGACTGGACACAGCCAGGTGGATCTCAGTAAGACATGTGGCAGAGTCTTTACTGCTGGGTGGATGTCTCCTTTTTGGATTTCCTAGAGACATGTAACCTACCAAAACTAAAGCAGGAAAAAAAAAAAGAAAATTTGAACAAACCAGTTACTAGCAATGAAATTTACTCAGTAACCAAAAAACTCCCAAAAAACAAAAGTCCAGGACCAGATGGCTTCACAGGCAAATTCTACCAAACATTTAAAGGAAAGTTAATACTTACTCTTCTCAAACTGTACCAAAAAAATACAAGAGGAAGGAAAACTTCCAATTCATTCTATGAGGACAGTATCACCTTGATACCAAAACCAGGTAAAGACACCACAAAAAAAGAGAACTACAGACCAGTATCTCTCATGAATAAAGATGCAAAAATCCTTAACAAAATATTAGCAAACTGAATCCAACCATACATTAAAAAAATCCCACACCACAATCAAGTGGGATTTCTTCCCATGATACAAGGATAGTTCAGTATTCAGAAAACAATCAATGTGATCCATGACATCAACAAGAGAAAGGATTAAAAAACATATGATCACTTAAATAGACGTAGAAAAAGCATTTGACAAAGTACAGCATCAGTTCATTATAAAAACCTTCAACAAAGTAGGTCTAGAGGGAGGATTCCTTAACATAATAAAGGCCTTATATGAAAAACCCACAGCCAACATCATACTCAATGGTGAAAAACTGAGAGCTTTTCCCCTAAGGGCAGGAACAAGACAAGGATGTCCACTTACCACTTTTATTCAACATGGTACTGGAAGTCCTAGTCACAGCAGTTAGACAACATAAAGAAATAAAAGGCATCTAAATTAGTAAGGAAGAAGTAAAACTCACTGTTTGCAGATGACATGATACTATATATAGAAAACCCGAAAGACCACCAAAAAACTACAAGAACTGATAAATGAATTCGGTAAAGTTGCAAGATACAAAATCAGTGTACAGAAATCTGTTGCATTCCTATACACTAATAATGAGGTAGTGCAAAGTGAAATAAAACAATCCCATATACAATTGTACCAAAAACAATAAAATATCTAGGAATAAACTTTACAAAAGAGGCAAAAGACCTGTAATCTGAAAACTATAAAACACTGATGAAAGATGACACAGAGAAATGGAAAGATATTCCATGCTCATGGATTGGAAGAGCAAGTATTGTTAAAATGTCTATACTACTACCCAAAGCAATCTGTACATTTAATGCAATCCCTATCAAAGTACCAACAGTATTTTTCACAGAATTAGAACAAACAATCCTGAGATTCGTATGGAACCACAAAAGATCTTGCATAGCCAAAGCAATCTGGAAAAAGAAAAACAAAACTGGAGGTATCACAATTCCATATTTCAAATTGTATTACAAAGCAGTAGTAATAAAACAGTATAGTATGGTGTACCATAGACACATAGATCAATGGAATAGAACAGAAAACGCAGAAATAAACCCACAATTATATCGTCAATTAATCTTCAACAAAGGAGGAATGAATGTACAGTGGGAAAAAGACAGTCTCTTCAACAGATGGTGTTGGAAAAACTGGACAGCCACATACAAAAGAAAAAAACTGGACCACTTTCTTTCACAACACACAGAAATAAATGCAAAATGAATTAAATATCTAAATATGAGACTATAAAAATCCTTGAAGAGAACACAGTCATCTCTCTGACATCAGCCATAGCAACATTTTTCTAGATATGTCTCCTGAGGCAGGGAAATAAAAGCAAAAATAAACTATTGGGACTACATCAAAATAAAAAGTTTCTGCACAATGAAGGAAACAATCAACAACACTAAAAGGCAACCTACTGAATGAGATGTTTGCAAATGACATATCCGATAAAGAGTTTCCAAAATATATAAAAAACTGATACAACTCAATACCTGAAAAACAAATAATCCAATTAAAAAACCGGCAGATGACATGAACAGACATTTCTCCAAAGAAGACATCCACATGGCCAACAGACACATGAAAGGATGCTCAACATCACTCATCATTAGGGAAATGCAAATCAAAACTACAATGAGCTATCACCTCACACCTGTCAGAATGGGTAAAATCAAAACATAGGAAACAATAAGTGCTGGTGAGGATGTAGAGAAAAAGGAAACCTCATGCACTGTCTGTGGGAATGCAAACTGGTGCAGCCACTGTGGAAAACAGTATGGAGGTTCCTCAAAAAATTAAAAACAGAATTACCCTATGATCCAGTAATGGCACAACTGGGTATTTACTTAAAAAATACAAAAACATGAATTCAAAGGGATACATTCACCCCTATGTTTATTGCAGCATTATTTACAACAGCCCAACTATGGAAGCAGCCCAAATGTCCATTGAGAGATGAATGGATAAAGAAGATGTAGGATTTTATATATATATAAATATATATAAAATAAGTTATATATATATTACATATAATAAGAATATGTGGGATATATAATAATACATATAATAAACTATAAATATTATTCATCCATAAAAAGAATAAAATCTTGTCATTCACAACAACATGGATAGAGCAAGAGAATGTAATGCTAAGTGAAATAAATCAGTAGAGAAAGACGAATACCATATGATTTCACTTGTATGTGTAATTTAAGAAACGAAATGAACAAAGGCTAAAAAAGAGACAAACTAAGGAACAGACGCTTAACTACAGAGAATAAACTGATGATTACTGGAGGGGAGTTGGGAGGGATGGAGATTAAAGAGTACACTAACATGATGAAAAAAATAAAATCCCAAAAATGAGTTTGTTAATTGAAAGCCATCACCCTGTTTTAAATATGCATAAAAGACAGTTTAACTAGACATTCAACTTTTGAGAGGTACCATTACTTGAAAACTGAAGAGAAAAATTATCTAGAAGACTGTTGTGTTTAAATTTTATTTCTGATAGCAACTAGAACACAGTAAACAAATTTTGATATCATTGGATTAATATGTAAAACATGATTGAAATAACTCATTCCAGTTATTGTTTTTGTTTTTGTTTCTGTTTTGGTAGAGAGATGCTGAATTCCAGGAGCATGAAAAGATTCTGTCTCCAGATTTTCTTTCAGTTGCTCAAATCACTGAAATGCTAGCAGAGGACGTAGATGGAGTTCAACAGTAAGCACTTCAGTATTACAACCAAATATAGAACAGTTCTAGTGCTGCATCTATAAATGATCATGATGTGCTATTACATAATTTAAACTTTTTTTTCAAAAGAATTGTTATTATATTATGCAAATATATATATCCAAATATATATAATATCCAGAGTCTGGAACACCAAAATTCTCAAACAACTGACTTTTTGCACTGCTTAGCTGTCTTCTTTATGGGAGAAATGCATTTCAGACCAACATGCAAATGTTAACAGAGAATAAGGATTTATTGTTAAAAGCAGTCTTTAACATATGCTGTCTTCTACTTCTTTTCTCTTTCATTCATAAAACTCAATTATGCACAATAACCTTTAGGTCTTCTGTCTCATCATGACAAGAATAAGTTGTATTTTCTGTAATATTAAGAATTAATACATTTTAATATTTTGGAAACCCTGAGTATTAGCCATCCACCTGTGATTTTTATTGGATATGAAGCTATACTAAATACTCTGATT
This sequence comes from Mirounga leonina, assembly GCF_011800145.1. Taxonomy (NCBI): domain Eukaryota; kingdom Metazoa; phylum Chordata; class Mammalia; order Carnivora; family Phocidae; genus Mirounga; species Mirounga leonina. Next base: position 3,575,069 of record NW_023270237.1, read on the forward strand.
TCATGTATTTTGCCTAAAAATGTGAATGTAACTGAATTTATGGGAACAATTCTAATATATGTACATCTCATTCTTAAAGCCATTGATTTCTACAGCAAATCATTTATTTAGTAGTCAGATATATCTAAAACACAAGTTCCTAACATATGTTTTGAGTAATCAGTCATCTTAAAAGTTATCTTGCTCTAATAATATGAAGGCTGATTGACTATAATGTGTAGAGAGCCCACTCTACACATGATGTGATGTTCTGGACTGTAATGTCTCTTCTGCAGGCCAGTCATCCGGATGTTAGGAGGGTATTGTGAACCATAATGGACAAATAGAAAATGACTCTGTCAGTGGCTATCATTTGCAAACCTTTCAAATATTGTGGAATAGAGGTGATTTACTACTGAGAAGGAAATATGACAGATGTACTGGCTGGAAGAGAAATCTGAGAAGGGAAGACATTAAGAGCAGGCAAATGACACTGACAGGCCTTTTCCCAGGATGCTCTTCACCTTCAGGGCCTGCAAATCTTGCTAGAAATCCTGGTGATCTGTGATTTGGCCATACTGCTTACCATCTATATCTTTATAAGTATTAGTCAATTAAAAATTTCACAGATTTTTAAGCAAGTATATCATAGTAATTTTAGCATTTTTATAGAAATGAATGCCCATTGGAAATTCCGGTTTTTAGTATCAGAATTGATTAGTAAAATGCTTTCATTGTATTAGTATCACTGATTATTTATGCTTTAAGTAAAATATTTTCCATTTCCAGATAATCCCAAATGTTGTTGATCATTAAAGTGCAAAAAATAGGTATTTCATACTAGGCAAAATAGTATGATGCAAATGAAAGATATTTAATATAGTTTACAATTTATTTGTATTAAATATCAAAGATGTTATATTAAATGCAATTAATATTAAATAAAAGGTATTGCAAACAAATTTTTTATACTTGTTTATTTCTTACAACATCTTAAGTTGTACTGTGTACCATACCTTGTGTGACAATCTTTTTTTACCACTTATTGGCTCTCGTTGTTGTCAAATATTCAAATTCTAAAAGTATTTTTAATCTTTAAGAGGTGATGTCTAGGATAAAGGAAATAATACAGAGGGTGATACAGAAGTTAACTGTATAGAAACAACCAGGTTCAACGTAGGTTGACCTTTTAGATTGTCTCATTAATAGAATTCACCTGAAGTAATCTCAGATTTTAAGATATCAATTATGGATAAATGACAGTGTTATGTCAGGAGCCATTTCTTTGCAAAGTAATTTTCTTGAAGTTCTTTATATGATTTTTGTAACAGTAATCCTGAAATATTTGCAGTCAATCATTCACTTCCCATTTAAAATAGCATTATTATAAATGGGGATTATATACTTTTGAAAATGACAGAAATATAATTTAGGTATCCTGTCACCAAGTGACAGAAGTATGCCAAAATCATGCAAATCATGCAAAGTTATATATATATTTATAGTCTACAAAGCTATAAACCTATTTAAATACATTATAGGAAATCACATTTCCCTACGTTTTAAAATTAAAAATTGCGTTTCATGAAAGCAGCCAACCAAATGAAACAATATAGTATCATTAAAACATATTTCTAGAGTACACTTCAAGTAAAGTTAAATGTCTGAGTACATTTCTCATATCTCCTATTATCAATCATTCATGCTTTTAATGAAACCCTGATTTTTTACAGATACACCCAAATCCTTTTTGAAAAAAGGTTAAGGACTAAATTGAAAATAACTATTTAAACACAGAAATAACCCTGAAGGATCTTTTAATAACCTTCCATAACTGGGCCTCCATGAGCTGTTCAGCTCTTGCCTTAAGGCTTATTCCTGAGTGTCATCATATTTAAAAAATAAGATGCACTCCAATTTCAAGAGCATGTAAGAATAATGTAATACCTTTACTGGAATTCTTGGTGAGACAAAGTAGAGAGTTACATCACCTATCACTATAGCACAACTTCCTAAATCCCTGTTAAGCATCTTTCTCTTTCCCTGTAGTCTCTAATGCCATCTCTCCTCTCCCATGTCCCATCTTCCCTTATCTCAGAGGAGAAACTTAAAGATTTGCCAGTAAAATGCATGGAAACTTTGCATTCAAATTGCAACAGCATCTTGTTCCAAGTGCCTCCCTACATAACCTCCTTTGGGGTGAAATATCTGAACAAAGAATAGAAATGATGACTATCCAGCCCTGCAATTCAAGTTGAAGGTTAAGATTCAAATGGTAGTGAGGGAAGTGGTGGAGGGGGGATGGGGGAGAGCAAAGATAGAGGATGTCAAAGAAGTTTCACTAAAATACTCTTAGACAAATAGTCGGCTTCATTTACATATAATCAGACACTGAAAATAATGAAAATAAAAAAGCAAAGAGCACATGCAACTATTTAAGTCAAATATTTAATTTTGTAAAAGAACAGCATGGAGATGGCAGATGAAAAGTACAGTTAGAAGGAAGACTAACTGTTGGGAACAGAATGTTCAGAGATAGATTGACTCCAGAGTTGATTGACTCAAGGCCTCAATAGTATCATCAAGAAATGATTATAATTTTAGAATTGATTTTTCTTATAAGATGGCTGCCAGTAACAATCAAACCTACATATTTACTCTTTTGTATTTTGGTTCCACAGAAGAAAGTAAGCCTCACCCTTAGTTAGGAATTAGAACAATTTAGGAGAGTGCCCACCATAGACCAGTAGTTACTATAGAGAATACCATATACTGAATGCCATTATATGGCTTTATGGGAAGAGGGAGAGATTATCATAATTGGTTTAAAGGAATCAGAACTCACTTTTGGGGTTGAGGTCTACCTTGACACCCCTGTAGATGAGATGGATGTTAGAGAGTTAAATACAACATCAGCTTTATTTTTTCCCAAACTTGTTTAATCCTGCTGTATTTATTATTCTGATTATAGAGTCTATTTCAATATTATGAATAATAAGGATTTCCTTTTTTGAAAATGGCAGTATAAAGTTGTCACACACCCACACACAGTTCCTCAGAAACCACATATAAGCAACAAGGAAATACCAATAACTTCTTTGTCCAAACAAGGTGAATCCTGTATGCCCAAACCACAAAATAGAGGATGACTGCCAGAAGCATTATAGATCAAGCAGAAGTGGGGAAAGAACAAGAAAGATACAAGAAAGATCTTAGAGTGAGTTAAAAAATATAAATTATTCTCCTGGGTGAGAAGAAAACCCTGAAGTGCCATTTCAAGAACTCTTGTTTGCAACAGCAGGGCCAGATAATTCCCATATTTACAAGAAATAGATTGTTTATGTGATGGTTATGAGAACCTATCCTACTTTTATTTTTCTTCCCCCCACTAATGAAAAAAAGAGTAAAAAACTAGAATAAATGACACAAACTTACTCTGTACAGAAAATAGTTTGTCACATGGCCAAGTCTGAGTACAAAACAAGGAATATGCATACAAAGCCATTTTAAGAAAAAAAAGTAATTGAAGAATGGGGGAAAAATACAGGAAAGAAAATACAACCAAATGAATATAGCCATGAGCAGAAAAATATACTGTCAAACATTTATCATGAATTAAAAAAAAAACTTACGAAGCAACCACAACAAGAGCATAAAACAGAGATATAAAAACTCAAGGAAGAGATAACAAGAAATAAAGGTGATAAAGCATGTAAAAAAGCAAAGAATAGAAAAGATCTTACAGAGGTGAGCTCTGTAAGCAACCCAAGGGAGAATTAACACTGCTAAAAACACTAAGGGACCTAGAAGACCGTATTGAGAAAAGTATATAAAACTAAAAGGAAATGATTTGAAAAAAATTTTGAAGGTTAATAGAAAATTATAGCTATAGACAAAATGAGTAAAACAGACATAATTTGAATTCTTCAAAAAAGAAAACAACAAATATTTAACAATATAATTCCAGAACATCATCAGAAACAAACTTGATTATAAATGGAAAAAAGATACTAAATTTCAGAGAAAAAAAATGCTAGTAGAGTAACTGTACTTCGAAGACAGAAGAAGGAAGAAGAGGAGGAAGATGAGGAAGAGAATTACAAGAATAGAGGAAGCGGAGGAAGAAGACCAACAAGAATGCTCATGATTGCTCTCTTCATCTCTTCCTCCTCTTCCCTCTTTCTGTTTCCTTTTGAATGTCATTTTGGACTTAGGATTTTGATAGGACTTCTCCCTTTCTCTTTCCTTTTGAAATGTCATTTTGGACTTAGGATTTTGATATTTTTAGATTTAGGGAATTATAGAATTTTCATTCAAGAAAAATATCTGCATTTTCAAAACTTAGAAAAGGAACTGTTCACTAATCTGATTTTAATGTCTGGATTTTTCTTTTTATTACAGAAAACTGAAAAATTTTTTGAATTTCAAAAACCTTCACACCTGTTTAAAGGAAGCCATTCTACTGGATTATTATGTATCTGGATTTTTGTGGGCTAGAGGAATGGAATTTTCTGTTATTCAATATTCAAAATTTATGACTTTACTAGATATGTTACTTCATAATCTTAGAAGTAAGTACATTCTTTTTCTTTTTTTTTTTAAGAAAAGAAAATTTAGTCCACTGTTTAAATTAATGTTCTTAAGCAAAAGTTCCTAATTTTATTGCAATTCCTTCAGTGAAAATTATGGGATTTTTTTCTGGATAGAGCAAAAATATATAGTCCACACTTTCATTAAGTTGTAAAATTTCAAACAGTATTTAACAGGCTAAAGTTCTCTTAATTAACTTGCCAAAGATATGTTAGCTTCATTTAAAAAATCTTATCAATGCCATCCATCCCCAAAATATCACGTAGTTCACATTTATTTAGGTATTTTTTCATTGTTTGAACTGTTTTCATTTCATCTTACCTAAAAGTATTATTGGGATAACTCAGAAATGACTAATGAGAGGAGGTACTTTAGTCGATATCTAAGCCCCATTAAATAGACATTGCTCACATACACTTAGATTTTGTGACTTTTTTTTCTTATATATAACATTGAAATGAGTTACTATAGGAAATTTGGAAATTCTTCCTTAGAGCACTTTTCATTGTGATAAATTTTGTTTCAGAATAAATACAATTGCTTCTTGGAAGAAAGAAGTCTATCACTGATATATTGCCAGCTCTGTGTGCTAGGCACTGTTTTGTTCTAATCTTTAACATGCATTATTGAACCTCAGAGCAGCTCCTGCATGGGAGGTATTATAACCATGGTCTCAGAGCTGAGAAAGGAGTCCAGAGAACAAGGTTGCAAGCTGGGAACATACAGAACTAGAACTTGAATTTCAAAGTATATAATCAGAAGGCCAGAAGGGAAGGGGTTGAGGGGATTGGGTAACTGGGTGATGGGGATTAAGGAAGGCACGTGCTGTGGTGAACACTGGGTGTTATACACAACTAATGAATCATTGAATACTACATCAAAAACTTATGATGTACTATATGCTGGCTAACTGAACATAATAAAAAAAATAAAATTCCAACCCCCAAAATATTTTAAAAAATAATAATAATAAAAAATAAAGCTCCATAAAAAAAAACGCCATGAGCACTATAAACACACAAGGGTATTTGTGTCTCAATTGAAAGACGTGGATAAAGAAGATGTGGTGTATATATATGTATATATATATACATATATATACACACACACAGAATGGGATATTATGCAGCCGTCAAAAGAAATGAAATCTTGCATTTGCAACGACGTGGACGGAACTAGAGGGTATTATGCTAAGTGAAATAAGTCAATCAGAGAAAGACAATTATCATATGATCTCACTGATATGTGGAATTTAAGAAACAAGGCAAAGGATCATAGGGGAAGAGAGGAAAAAAATGAAACAAGACAAAAACAGAGAGGGAGACAAACCATAAGAGACTCTTAATCTCAGGAAACAAACCGAGGGTTGCTGGAGTGGTGGGGGGTGGGAGGGATGGGGTGGCTGTGTGATGGACATTGGGGACGGTATGTGCTATTGTGAGCGCTGTGAATTGTGTAAGACTGATGAATCATAGACCTGTACTCCTGAAATAAATAATACATTATATGTTGATAAAAATAAAGTTATTTTTAAAAATTAAAAAAAGACATGCTTATGTCACTTGAGAGCTTGCTTCTTCCTCCCTCTCTCTCTCCCTCCCTCCCTTCCTTCCTTCTTTCCTTTTTTTCCTTTCCTTACTTTTTTTAAACTTTTCTTTGCTTTTTGGTTGTTTGCTTGTGTTTACTTTCTTTTCTTCTTCTTTTTTTTAATGAGCAGGTAGAAGACCTTGCTCTCCCTAAAGAATTGACAACAGAATTGTCAAATATGTGGGTGCCTATTTGTGGCCACAAAAAGCCTATTCTGTTCTGTGTATCAGTTTCTAGCAGGAGAAATTTTAAGCGAACTAGCAAAACTAATAGAGAAGCCACTCATGCCTTATACACCCTTCCTACTCCTAGTCATCCTTACAAGGGAAGAATTGGTAGTTCTTGTATGTGAGGAGAAAAAAGCATTATTTTCCTTCTCTGCAAGTGGGAGAATCTTATCTTTGCTTATATGTAAGTATGTAGTGCCATGTTAAAGATAAATAACTGGGGGCGCCTGGGTGGCTCAGTAGGTTAAACATCTGCCCTCAGCTCAGGTCATGATCCCAGTCTCCTGGGATTGAGCCCTGCGTCGGGCTCCCTGCTCAGTGGGGAGTCTGCTTGTCTCTCTCCCTCCCCTCTGCTCATGCTCTCTCTCTCTTTCACTCTCTCTCTCAAATAAATAAAATCTTTAAAAAACAAAAAGATAAATAACTGATACAAGAAAAAATAATTAAACTTGATAATGAAACAAATTTGTTATGATATTAACTGATCAGACAGACTTTGGTTGTTTTTTTCCCATAATGAACAAATGAACAAATATATTTCAACAACATTGCCAAAGTTACTTGGCAAGCAAGGAACCATGTAAATCTCAACTTGAGTGGAAAATAATAATAAATAGATGCCAATAATGAGATGAAATGGATATTGAGATTATACGTTAAAGACTTTGAAACAGGTATTATAAAAGTGCTTAAATGAACAATTGTGAACATCCTTGAAATAAATGTTAAAATAAAAAGAATCATGAAAAAAAATGGAAGGTGTAAAGAAGAAACAAATAGAAATTTTAGAATAAAATTATACAATAACCAAAATTAAAATCTCCTTAGATAGGAATAATAGCAAAATGGAGAGGAGACAAAGGAAAAAATCAGTGAACTTGAACATAGAGTGATAGCAGTTATCCAATCTTGAACAATACAGAGAAAAAAAGATTGGCAAACAAATTAACAAAACCTCAGGGACGGGGCGACTGGGTGGCTCAGTCATTAAGCGTCTGCCTTCAGCTCACGTCATGATCCCAGGATCCTGGGATCGAGCCCCCCATCGGGCTCCCTGCTCCGCGGGAAGCCTGCTTCTCCCTCTCCCACTCCCCCTGCTTGTGTTCCCTCTCTCGCTGTGTCTCTCTCTGTCAAACAAATAAATAAAATCTTAAAAAAAAAAAAAAAAAAACCTCAGGGACTTGTGGGACAACCAAAGTTCTAATATACATATTGTTAGAGTCTCAGAAAGACAGGAGAAAGAGTATAGTACTAAACAAACATTTGAAGAAATAATGGCTGAAAACTTCACAAATTTGGCAAAACGCATAAATATATAAATTCAGGAGGCTGACTGGACTACAAAGAGACTAAACCAAAAGAAAAACACCATCAACCAACTGGGTCTAATTGACATTTACAGAACAGTCCACCCCAAAACAGAATAGGCATTGTTTTCAAGTGCACATGGAATATTCATCAAGGTGGACTGTATTCTGGGTCATACAACAACCTTAAATTTAAAATAATTGAAATCATACAAATACATTCTCTGATCATAAAGGTATTGAACAAGAAATTAATAACAGAAATATGTCAGGAAAATCTTCAAACACATATGAAATAACACAATTCTAAATAGTATGTGGGTCATATATCTCAACAGATATTAGAAAAGTTTTTTTTTTTTTTAAGATTTTATTTATTTGACAGAGAGAGCGAGAGAGGGAACACAAGCAGGGGCAGAGGGAGAGGGAGAAGCAGGCTTCCCACAGAGCAGGGAGCCTGATGCGGGGCTTGATCCCAGGACCCTGGGACCACGACCTGAGCCAAAGGCAGATGCTTAACCAACTGAGCCACCCAGGCACCGGTAGAAAAGATTTTTAATTGAAAATAAACATGTGAAAATTTATATGGTACAGCTGAGTCAATGATAACAGGGAAGTTTCTATCATTAAATACATAGAAAAAATCTAAAATTAATAATCTAAACTTAAATCTTAGGAAGCCAGTTTTAAAAAATAAGCAGAAATCAAGCAGAAAAGACAGACAAAGAACAGAAATCAATGAAACTGGGAAAAAAAAAACAATATACAAAATCAATGAAACCAAAATCTGGATATTTGAAAACATCAATACAATTGATAAACATGAAGCAAAACTTGACTAAGGAAAAAAAAAGATACAAGGCACAGATTATCATTATCAGGTATAAAAAAAGGGGGGATATCACTACAGACTCTGCAGACATTAACAGAATATTAGGAAAAAAACTACTTATATACATAAATTAGAAAACAAAAAGGAAATGAACCAAATCCCCCAAAATCACAAACCAGCAAAAGTTGTGCAAGATGAAATAGGTAACATGATAGTCTTATAACTATTTAAGTGATTGAATTATTTAACTTCTAGGAAAAAATCTCCAGGTCTAGAGAAGAACAGCAACAACAGCAAAAGGAGGAGGAGGAGGGAGAGAAACTACAGACCAATATCCCTCATGAACATAAACAAAAAATTTTTCAACAAAACACTATCAAAATGAATCAAGCAACATATAAAAAAATAGTACACATGACCAGTTAGGGCTTATCCCAGAAATTCAATGCTGGTTCAGTATTTGAAAATCTCATCAATAAAAATAATCTAAAGAAGAAAAGCCACATGATCATATAAATAGATTCAGAGAAAGCATTTGACTAAATATGACATCCATTCATTATTTTAGAAAAGAGTCAGAAAACTAAGAAAAGAAGTGATATTCCTCAATATCATAAAAGACATCTACGAAAAAACCTAAACCTACTGTTATACTGAGTGGTGAAAGACCAGATGATTTCCCCATAAGATCAGGGTCAAGGCAAGAATGTCTACTCTCACCACTTCTACTCCTATTCAACACAGGACTGAAAGAAAGTCTTAGGAGTAAGTGCAGTCGAGTAAAAAAATATATAAAGGGGAAGGAGGAAGTAAAACAGTCTCTGTTCTCAGATGAAAGGATTGTCTATATAAAAATTAAACAGAATTTTAAAAATCCTAGAACTAGTAAGTTACGCAAGATTGCAAGAATAGGGTCAAAACACAAAAGACAATTGTATTTCAATGTGCTAGCAATATACATTGTATTCCAAAATTTTAATAAATAGCATTCTTTACAATAGCTCAAAAAATAAAAGAAATACTTAAGTATAAATCTAACAAAAATGTACAAGATCTGTATGCTAAAAACTACAAAATGATGACCAAAGAAATGAAAGAAAACCTAAATAAATGAAAAATATACTGTTGTTGGATTAGAAATTTCCACATGGTAAAGATGTCAGTTCTTCCCAAATTGACCTGTAGATTTAATACAATATCAATCTAAATCCTAGCAGGATTTTTTTTCTAGACATACCCAAGCTGATTTTTAAATTTATATGGAGTGGCTAAGGAAATAGAATAACTAAAACCACTTCAAAAAATAAGAATAAAGCTGCAAAAATCATACACACATCAACTTACTATAAAGTTATAAAGTCAATGTTGAATTAGTGAAGGGATAAAATACAGATCAATGGAGGTGCCTGGGTGGCTCAGATGGTTAAGCATCTGCCTTCGGCTCAGGTCATGGTTCCAGGGTCCTGGGATCAAGTTCCACATTGGTCTCCCTGCTCAGCGGGGAACCTGCTTCTCCCTCTGCCTCTCTCTCTCTGTCTCTTATGAATAAATAAATAAAATCTTTTAAAAATTAAAATAAAATATAAATCAATGGAACAGAAGACAGAATTCAGAAATATACTGATGCAAAAATGGTCATCTGATTTTTTTGATAAATATGCAAAAGCAATTCAACAGAACAGTGTAGTCTTTTCAACAAATGTTGGAACAACTTCTATCTATATTGAAAAAATATATAGCTCAGGCTAAACCTTTTATTTGGGTTCTTATTGTCTCAAAACAATAAGAAAACAATCCTGTTGAAAATAAGCAAAGCTATCAAAACCCATAACTTGTGTCAACCATGAAGAAAATATTATTTTATTTATATTATAATATTTATATTTATTATTATTATTTGTATTCAATATTTCAATTATTATTTGATACAATTAGCTCTAATTGGATCATAGATATAAAGTTAGAATGTAAAACTATAAATTTTTTTAGAAGAAAACTGGGAGAAAATCTTCATGACCTGGAGTTTTACAAGAAGTTCTTAGACATGACCCCCAAAACATGCTGCATATAGGGAAAAAATGATAAATTAGCCTTCATAAAATCGTAAAACTTTTGTTTTATGAAAAGTCACTGTTAAAAGAATGAAGAGACAAACTACAGACAGGGAAAAAAATATCTGTAAATCACATATTTGACAAAAGACTTGTCTCTATAACAATAAGAAAACAATCCTATTGAAAATAAGCAAAGCTATCAAAACCCATAACTCGTGTCAACCATGAGGAAAATATTAGACAAACCCAAATCGAGGAACATTGTACAAACTATCTGACTGGTGCCTCCCAAACTGACAAAGTTATCAAAAACAAGAAAAGATTGAGAAATGATCACTCTAGGGGAACTTAGGAGACAGGATTACTAAATATAATGTGGTATCCTAGATGGGATCCTTAAACAGAAAAAAAATATTAAGTAAAAATTGAGGAAATCTAATAATAATTTTAAAAACATATATTTATGTAGAAAAACAAAGGGATTTTTTTTTTTAAGGTTTTATTTATTTATTTGACAGAGACAGCGAGAGAGGGAACACAAGCAGGAGGAGTGGGAGAGGGAGAAGCAGGCTTCCCGCAGAGCAGTGAGCCCGATGCGGGGCTCCATCCCAGGACCCTGGGATCATGACCTGAGCTGAAGGCAGATGCCCAACGACTGAGCCACCCAGGTGCCCCAAAACAAAGGGATTTAATGAAATAAAAAATATATATGCTCTAACAACAACAACAACAAAAAAAAACAAGAATAAACTTTAAAAAAGGAATGTACAAGTCCTATATGAAAAAAACTTCAGAGCACTTTTAAAGGTCACAGGGAAGTTTTCTAAATTTGGAGAAAAACCAACATTCTTGGAAACACTCCACATCATAAAGATGCTAAATCTCTCTAAGTTAATGTATAATATTAGTATTGCAGTAAAAATACCAACAGTTTTTTGTTGTTGTTGTTATTTTTGATATTTTTTCCTAGAGATGACTTACTGGCAAGGTGATTCTAACAAAAATATGGAAAATAAGCAAATACAAATTGTCTTTTAAAAGTGTAATAAGCTATAGCATATCTTGTTATTAGCACTAGTAGTAGTGTTTAAAATCTCAAATATTTGAACACAGTGGTTAATGACTAAACAGACCAAAAGAACAGAATGGAGAGTTTAGAAATAGATCCAACCATTGGAATTCAGTATTTGATAAAATGACATCTCAAATCTATGATGAAAATACGTACTGTTCAATAAATAATACTGTGTCCCTCTAGAAAAAATAAAATTGGATCCAACCCTCTTTCTGTCCATAAACCAGAATACATTCCAAGTTGATGACTTTTTTACTTAAATGTAAAATAATTGGAACTATAAAAATGTTGTAGGAAAACATGGATTAATTTCTTACAACCTTGGACGGGGAAGATCTTTATAACTATGCCTCAAAATTCCAAAGCCATAAAGACAAAGATTATTAAAGTGGTATATAAAAGTCCAAAGTCTACAAAGAAAAAACACCAAAAGAAAAATCAAAAGAAGTTACGTGGGAAATTATTGCATCTCAGACACCAGCACACTATTAAGTTCTATAATATAAAAAGAGCATGCAGAAGCAAGAAGAAAAAGACCAACAATGCAACAGAAGAGTAAGCCAAGGATATGACTAAATAAATACAAGAGATTCTTTTTTTCTTTTTTAAGATTTCATTTATTTATTTGAGAGAGAGAGAGAACACTCATGAGAGGAGAGGGGCACAAGGAGAGGGAGAATGAATCTGAAGCAGACTCCCCACTGAGTGCAGAGCCTGACACAGGGCTCAATCTGAAACTGAGAGTCCTGAAACTAAGAGTCAGAAGCTTAACTGACTGAGCCACCCAGGTGCCCCAATACAAGTGATTCTTAAACAAATGAAAAGTTTAGCATTAAAGATAATAAGGAAAATGCTAATTAAAACTACACAGAAATGTCATTTGTCATATATCAAATTGACAAAACTGTAAAATTTTGGTAGCATTTTGAGCTGTCAAAGCTATAAGAAAATAGGTACTATCTGATATTTCTAATGGAAGTATATATTTAAAACCCCCCTGTGAAGTTTAGGTTAGCAGCTATCTATCAAATTTACAAATGTACTGTCCCCTTTGACCCAGCACTTCCACGTTTGGGAATTTATCCTGTATATCCACTTACACACACGTATGTAAAGTCATCAGTTGCAGTAATGTTTGTAAAAGCAAAAAATTAGAAATATCACCTGGAGACATTAGCATGAACTCATGTTTAATTTAAGATAGATACAGATGTATAGTTGTATGTCAAGTTTACACACATATACTTCTTAGCTCTGTCCACAGAGAGGGCCTAGAAGCAGTGACAGTATTAATGAGCATGCCCAGGAACCAGGTCTTGGTTTATAATTTAGTTCTCCAATAAAAAGAACCAGGGCTCCTTAGAGAAATGGCTGATTGTAGACCTGGAGCAGGGAACATAGATGAGCCTGGGGCATATTGTGGTGGCTAAGAGTAAGTGCTCAAAAAATCAAAATGATGGTGGTATGTCAATGGAATAGAAAAGCTAACTAAAAAGCTTCCAATGTCTAAAGTTGGAACAATTTGAACAAAATAACATAGTATATTGAATTATAGTCCAAAGTATAAAATTAACATCCACAAATCCTTACTGATACAAATTAATGATTTGTATAAATAATCAACTGGGTAAAATACAAATCTCCCATACAGAATTCCTAATAATTTATGTAGATAATTCACCCTCAAGAAGTTAAAGCACAATTCTTCACCCTTTCAGTATGGACTACACAGTGACTTTCTTTCAAAGAGGACAGTATGGGAAGGGGGAAAAAGTGGAACTCTACAGTAGAGAACCCAAATAAATACTGTCTCAGTCAGGTGACTAAAGCTAGCAACATTAATGAAGAGCCATGTCGAATATCATATGCCCTTGATATAATGTGATAAGAATGGCACTGTGGTCTTCCTCCCCAAAATCATTAACTCCTGTCTAATCATGAGAAAAATATTAGACAAACCGAAATTGAAGGACTTACTACAAAATATCCAACTCGTACCTCTCAAAACTGCCAAGGCTTTCAAAACCAGGGCAAGTCTGAGAAGCCCTGAATCTAAGGAGACATGATGACTGAATGTAATGTGGTAACCTGGATGGGATCTTAGGACAGAAAAAAAGACTTTAATAAAAACTAAAAACTAAAAAAATCCAAAGAAAGTATGAACTTAGACAATAATAAAGTATCAATATTTGTTCATTGGTTGTGCCAAATGTACCATAGCAATGTTAGCAATATGGGAAACTGGGGTATATGGGAACTCTCTGTGATATTTTTGAAAATTTTCTGTCAAGCTAAAACTACTCTGACATTAAAAGTTTATCAATAGGGAATAACTCATCCCTAACATGGAATACTATGCAGCTGTAAAAAGAAAAGAGTGAGGACATTTTCTGGGTATTGTATGGGGAATTGTATATTGTTATTGAGTAAAGAAACGTGTAGAATTGTGTGCTTTTGTTTATGAAAGACAAACATGAGAATTTATGTTTTTGTTACATATACAAAGAAATACGGGGTGCCTGGGTGGCTCAGTCGTTAAGCGTCTGCCTTCGGCTCAGGTCATGATCTCAGGGTCCTGGGATCGAGCCCCTCATCATGCTCCCTGCTCAGTGGGGAGCCTGCTTCTCCCTCTCCCACTCCCCCTGCTTGTGTTCCCTCTCTTGCTGTGTCTCTGTCAAATAAATAAAATCTTAAAAAAAAAAAGAAATACTAGGAAAACACAGGTAAAAAACTAATAAAAACTTTCCATAGGTATCTAAAATATATAAAGAACTCCTACAACTCAATAGAACAAAAATAAATAACCCAATTTAAAAATAGGCAAAAGACTTGAATAGATATTTCTCCAAGGAAGATATTCAAAAGGCTAATAGATTCATGAAAAGATCACTAGTCATTAAGGAAATGCCAGTTCAAACCACAGTGAAATCTCACCCCATGCCTGTTAGAGTGGCCATCATCAAAAACAAGAGATAACGAATGCTGGCATGGATGTGAAAAAAGGGAACCCTTGTGCACTGTTGGTGGGATTGTAAACTGGGTACAAACACTATGGAAAACAGTAGGAAGTTTCCTCAAAAAATAAAAATAGAACAACCATATTATCTGGCAATCTAACTTCTGGGAGTATATCCAAAGGGAACCACAACACTAACTCAAAAAGATATCTGTACCCCCATGTTGGCATTATTTATAATAGCCAAGATATGGAAACAACCTAAGTGTCTATTGACGAATGAGTGAATAAAGAAGTTGTGGTGTATATATAACAGTGGAATGTTATTCATCCATAAAAACCAAAGAAATCCTACCATTTGTGACAACATGGATGGAACTTGAAGGCATTATGCTAAATGAAATACGTCAGGCAGAGAAAGACAAATACTGTATAATCATACTTACATGTGGAATTTAAAACAAACAAACAAAAGAAACAAAACACCAAACCTATAGAAAAGGAGATCAGACTTGTGGTTACCAGCAGTGGAAGGTGGTCAAGTTACAGACTTCCAGTTACAAGATAAATACTAGGGATGTGATGAACATGATGACTACAGTTAACACCACTGTGTGATATATAGGAAGGTTGTTAAGAGAGTAAATCCTGAGTTCTCATCACAAGGAAAAATTTTTTTTCCTTTCTTTCCTTTCTTTTCTTTTTATTGTATCTATATGAGATGGACGTTAGCTAAACCCATTGCAGCAATCATTTCACAATAAATCATGCTGTGTGCCTTAAACTTACACAGTGACATATGTCAATTATTTCTCAATAACAGTGGGGAAAAATTTTCTGTAGGGAAGGGTGTGGGAACTGGGCATGTGTGCAACAAAGGTTGAGGAAGTCTTTTCACAATATATCTTCACATATGGTTTTTGAACCATGTGAATATATCACCTATGCAAAAATTAAATTGTAAAAAAGAAAATATGACATGAAGAGTCCTATGCTTTGCAACCTTTTAGCTGAGTGTTCACAAACTAGAAACAGAATAAAGAGAAGTAAAACATTTTCATGAATCTTACATTCCAAATTTGACAAGATATTTCCATTTTAAATTTTTTCCATAACTTACAACTGACTTGAAAATATTTCTTTTGCATTAAATTTTATATTGTTGATATCAGTTAAAAAATGAATTTTAAAAACTTGAGCAGGATCCATCCAGCTACTCATAAACTAGGAGAGAGTGAAAGTACATATGTAAAACCTAACAAAAAAAAAAAAAAAAAAAGCCAGGAATCTAGTTTTTTCTTTTGGCAGGAAAAAAAAAAAAATCCTCCTAAACCTTTAAACCTAACAAAGTTATAACTATCATCGGGAAAGAATATAATTTTAGCCAAGCATGCCAGAGAAGGAGGTAAAGTCTGTTTATACTTAAACTAAGAGGTGGTAGTGGCCTGAGCCCACAGTGAACATTCCCATCCAGCAACATTTTAATAGAACAAGCACTGAAGAACATAGCTGGGGCTGTTAGCTGTAGCATGGTTGCCCACTAATAAAATTCTAGTGAGGGAACTGCATTTTCTGATGCAGTTTCTGATCTGTTCCTTGTCTCAAACTTGTGCTACAAGGCATACTGCAGACAGCCCACCTGGAATCAGAGTGGATCAAACTAAAAGAGTATGCAACATAGAAAATACACATTTTGGGGAGCCTGCGTGGCACGGTCGGTTGAGCAACTGACTCTTGGTTTCCACTTAGGTCCTGATCTCAGTATCCTGAGATCAAGCCCCAGGTCGGGCTCCACGCTCAGCATGGAGTCTGCTTGAAGATTCTCTGTCTCCCTCTGCTCCTCCTGCTCCTGTTCTCTCTCTCTCTCAAATAAATAAATAAATCTTTAAACAAACAAACAAACAAAAAAACAGTATTGATTTTGGGGTCTAGTTTTTCCAGAGCCTGACTGAGGGCAAGCTGGAGGATTGGGTATTTGACCTCTGTCCAGGTCCATGGGCCTAGATTTATTTCCCTGTATATAACATGACTATTAGCAAATAACCATAGAATACTTTTTAGTTCTATGAAATTGACTGTTTTCCCCTAAATAGGAATGATAATAATAGGTAACACTTGGGTAGGATTAACTTGTGCCAGTCACAGTGCATTTGCTTTCCAAATTCTGTCTCGTTTAATTCACACACAACCTTGAAATAGTTCTATTATTCTCCCCATTTTAAAAATGAGAAAAATAAATGAGATTTAGAAAGATTAAATAATTTCTTAAAGTCACAAGCATCAGCCCCAGTGAGAACTCACCCTCCCTACTACTATATCAAATGTTGCCAGATTTAGGCTGATTCTAAAAAGCACTACACATACATAATATACGAGCATACATATCATTTCAGTTTCCCAAGTATTTGGCATGCATGTCTTATTTAATCCTCACAACAGCACTATAATTTTGAAAATTGATCTTATTCTCATTTATAGATATAGAAAACGAAACTCAGATCACCTAGCTAGTCAGTAGCAGTTATAAGGTACTATCTTAAGTCTTCCAACTAATTATGTCTAGCATGTTCTTTCATTACCCTAAATTTTCAAAGATAAATTTTATTTCTAACAGCCCTTACTATTTAAATGGTTTAATCTTTCATATTTTAATCACATCACTAAATGTGATTTTTAAAAGAGCAAATATTTCAGTTAGATAAGTGAAATGATAACTTTCTTATTTTTAAAGCCGTTATCTATAGAAAGACATTAGACATAGAAAAACAGTTTTAAGGTGTCAATTATATTTCAACATAAGGAAATAGTCATATAAATGTATTTTTGTGCTTGATAAGTGTAATTACATCTAGAATTATAATCAATTATCTAAGAATTTCTTTTTTCTCTGCATCTCTAATTAATACTATTTTAGTAATAAAATGATTCAGATTTTTAATCCATTCATTTTTTTATTTTATTATGTTATGTTAATCACCATACATTACATCATTAGTTTTTGATGTAGTGTTCCATGATTCATTGTTTGTGTATAACACCCAGTGCTCCATTCAATACGTGCCCTCTTTAATACCTACATCACCAGGCTAACCCATCCCCCATCCCCCTCCCCTCTAGAACCCTCAGTTTGTTTCTCAGAGTCCATCGTCTCTCATGGTTCGTCTCCCCCTCCGATTTCCCCCCTTTCATTTTTCCCTTCCTACTATCTTCTTCTTTTTCTTAACATATAATGTGTTATTTGTTTCAGAGGTACAGGTCTGTGATTCAACAGTCTTACAAAATTCACAGCGCTCACCATAGCACATACCCTCCCCAATGTCTATCACCCAGCCACCCCATCCCTCCCACCCCATTCGTTTTTGAATTGCTTTTATCCAACAGATATTTCATTTCTGAAGTTATCCTAAGAAAGTTTCAAAAGAAGTTTATCATAGGAAAAGAAATATACAATAATAATTGAGCTCCCCTTAGAATGATATAGGAAAGCCCATTTATCCAGCAATAATTCGTGTATCTGACATATATAAAAGATGATCTGGAGGGTGAAAAAGGGACCAATTGCCATCCATTAAACCAGTTTTTAATTGTTATGTAGTTTGCTTCATTCTAATTCCTACAGATAGAAAAGAATCTAGAAGAAACAAATTGCAAATTAGTGTTTATAGTGTCTTCCTATAATTTTTAATTGCTTTACTGTGATTTTATCAGTAATCTGGGGTCATAACACATCCCAGAGTAAAAGAGTTGTTGTGTAACCGGAAGCTCTGTCCAACAATCAGCTTATGTTCTCATAAATCCTGTGCATTACCACCTCTTGCTGCCCTGAAAAATTCACTCCATTAGCAAGAAGTGGAAAGTTGACTGATGGTTTCCTGAGAGAGACCGAGGTTTGATTGGGACTGACTGGGCAGGTGGGGCTCACGTGGAACAGCACAGTGCTCCCCAGAGCCTTCCTCCAGGCCCCAAGCTGACACCTCTTCCAAGAAGCTGGTGCAACCTCGTCTTTGCTAGAGACTTTCAGCTCTCC
This sequence comes from Mirounga leonina, assembly GCF_011800145.1. NCBI lineage: Eukaryota > Metazoa > Chordata > Mammalia > Carnivora > Phocidae > Mirounga > Mirounga leonina. The sequence continues at coordinate 3,593,703 of NW_023270237.1, forward strand.
ACCTCCAGACTCTTCAGTTTTACCTCTACACTCGTCACCTGTCAGTGTGCGTGGTGTGTGTGAGGTAATATTTTGCCTGACACAAGTAAAAATGAGCATAATTAAATAGAAAAAGAAGATGGAAGTTCCTGTTTGTATTATAGATGCTATAAATGTTAAGTCTAAGGCTCTTGACATTTATCTACTTTTTTTTCAACTGGACATATGCCATACAAGATACTTTTGCTTTTTTGTTTGTTTTTAGTTGCAAGAAAAGATACCACAATCATTGACTTGTTTATTTTTGGTAATGGTGGCAAAGTGGTGTCAGCGTCACTCGGTGCTGTCATCTGGCTCTCACCACCACCACCACGCATACATTTGAGAAACAGCTTACATAAGTTATAAGTCTGTAGCTTGGAAAAGAAAAAAAAATATCTTGATGTTTTACATAAAAATACATATTTCTGGCATCTATTGAAAATCTTCAGTCCCAAATTCCCACATGTTAACAATCAGCCAAAGCCAAGTGTTGGTTGACTCTGTTCTTTTACATTTTCAGTTCTGAGTTCAACTCTCCTGTCTATAGTAACTGAATCTACCATGTAGGTCTTCCTCACCAACTAATCTAAACAACTTTTGTGTCATTTCTGTATATGCTCTTGTTCTAAGATCATTAAAAAGTATATTTTCCATTTTAAAGTAATTTTTAGGTAGATTTTAAATTATCTTTGCATCTTAAAATGGAAACAAATCTTTAGACAATTGTGTAGCGTTACAGTAATTTACAATTGTTGGGTGTGTCAGCTGCTATTCTTTTACACAAAATGTAATTATTAACTTATTAAAAAACATTGCTATTACCATTGTCCTCACAAATATTGAAAAAGTAAATATTTGCACATTTAAGGACATCTTGGATTATTTTGTTCCCAAAACATCTATCAAAATAATGCTTAAGCTCTGGATCTTATTTTAGCACTGCATATGTCCTTGGAAGACAGCATAAAATGGCTTGGAGAAGTTATGGCTGAAATAGGACCATCCCATTCACAGAAAAATGAGGAATGGAATGTCTTTAATATAAAACAAGCCAATGCTGTCATCGATTACTTAAAAATCAGGTATGGATTTTTTTTTCAGTAGCATTTGTTTTCATTTCATTATCTTTTACAAAATGTCTATTAAATAGAAATGAATTCAAATTTTAGACATTTACAGAATTTATGCTGTAATTAACCCAGCCAATAATGAGATAATATTAAAATTTTTCATCCAATAAATAAAATTCAGGACATTGAGTTTTTGGCTAACCTTCCATTCTTAAAAAAAGGTTTGTATTTGACAAGTACAATTTCATCTAGAATTATCCAAAAATTTCTTTTTTCTCTGAATCTCTAATTAATATCATTTTATTAACAAAATTATTCTTTCAGATTAATCAGACTTGGTTACAATAGACTATATTTTAGTAGTTGGCCTTGAAATCAAAATTTTACATTTTAGAATAACAGTCATTTCCATTTAAAGATTTATTTTAAATGTTTTGTATTAGAAATTAAAGAGATTTATGTGCAAGCTTCCTCAAGTTTATTATTTGCCCTGAAATATTTTGTAGTATTGATCAATTAAACTCATTAAGTTTCTCTTTATGCTTAGAAAATGATGGTGAATGGAAGGAAAGTATTTTTATTACAGTGATTCTTCATTGGTGAACTAAGAAATCTGTCTTTTTATATAATCTGTCACAAGGTCTGCATTAGGGCATGCATCTCTCCCAAGGGACATTTTTAGAGTTTGCAAATATTTAAACAAGAGTTGGTAAAAATATTTTTTTGCCTAACTAAAAGCTTCTGCAGAATATCTTTTTTCCTTCATTATTATATACTGCAGTGTTTTCCAATTTTAAATTTTAGAATTCCAAAATAAAGGGTGCTGCATGATGTCCTAGACATGCTCATAATTTGCTTGACAAGGATCCTGGCTGTAGTCTGGAAGCTTTTTAAATATTAACTTGTTTAATTTGATAATGCTTATATACTGGTTTCTGGCATGAATTAATAATAGTATATGATATAATATGTTTTTATATGATAGCACTTGATATAATTTTATTTCTTAATATAAAACATATACCTCCAAATGTGTGTCTCTCACTAAAAGCTACAGTACTCTTCATATCAATTAGAATAAAGCAAGGTCCTTGCGTGGGAGGAAGGAAGGGAGTGGAAATCCAGAATTGGAGAACCCGTTCCCCAAGGTCTTTCTGCCCATCAGAATCACTGGGTGAGGGGAATTCTCTGCACATTTGTATAGCATCCTTCTTTCCCTCCTTTATCTATTTGAGACCACCAGGTCTCTCTTTGAAGAACACATTATATCTGAGCTCTAAGCTCCGGAGGTTTATAATAGGCACCAGGACTGATAGTTAACCATAAGAGCTAAACCCATGCAGGCACCCTAATCACACCTTCTAGGTGGTGAAAGATGGCACTTCTTTTCTCTTTTGTCTTGTCTCTCTGGACAAACACTCATCAGTGAATTTCTTGACATTTCATTTCAGAAAATGATTAAGTTAGGAAGGGATGTCAGTGTTAGTCACCATTGAACGTTTACCTGGGTAACTTTACTTACCAAAAATTTCTGGTCTCATTTCTAAAAACAACAACAAAAAAGTAATTTTTGAAAGATTACTAATCTCCCATGTAAAGTAAATGAGAACTATTTTTGATGCATTAAATCTTCATATTGTGATTTCAAAGATATTGTACATTTTAAATGCATCTGTTACAGAAAATAAAATATCAGTTAGTATGATATCTAGAATTGATACTGAAATTGTGTAAAGAAAAGTGTCCTTTTCTACAATTCCTATTTAGAATGACTCATAGGTCCACAAATATAAATTTAATGGCAATTAAATCATATAATATTTTTCATTTTAATGACTACAAAGAAGTTTTATAAATATGAAGCTAACTCAATTGTTGAAAGTATAAGCATGTTTCAATTTAATCTGATATTAAATTTACTCAACCAGTGAAAGCCCTCATCAATTTAGGGAGAGTAGTTTTTAGAATATGACCTATAGCACATGAAACTTAACTGGCAATAAGATTAAAATTTTATTCGATACTGTTAATAGGATCTAAATTGTATATTCCATCATGTGTCTGTGATTTGAAAAAAAAACTAATATCAAAACTCCTCTCTAACACTGCTGTAAGTACTGACCAATCTACTCATGCAATATATACATTGATATATTTTATGTAATATATACTAATATACATGCTACTGCAGCTTTCCAATATAAGACATCATTTAGATATATCTGGTCCACATACGCTTCTGTCATTGTGTATTCTACCTCTTCCTTGGGAATTAGGTGAAGGTAATGTGCACAGGCATTTACTCAATATAAGAAAATCAAAACTGTCCCTCTGTGCACAACAGGGTATCCTACTTCCTGGCATGGAGCCCAGATGTCTTGACCCATTTTATTTCTCCCTTTGATTTAGAACTAAGACAAGTTGTTTGACAAAATAGTCTAGGGGCTTGAGTCAGCTGGAAGTCTTCCTAGCAAAGGAAGGAGGAAATGTATTCCCATAGCAGAGGTGTCACTTTGTTCCCATAGGAAGTCATCTAATAGTTCCTTGCTAAAGTTAGAGAACCTCAACCAATATGGGGACCAGAGTGAGGCAATGGAGGCAACTTGACCTGGCCCTGAAAAATGCTTCCTCCTTAGGTGTCCCCCTCCCCTCATCTGTTTTACCCTAGTCCTGGCCTTGCCCCAGCTTGCATCTTTGACCACTGCATCCAAGTCATGAATTTTATTTTCATTGTAAGAAGAGAATTTCCCTTTTGGCTGAGACAATCTAATTCCTATATGTAATGAGGAGAATAAGGCTGAAAGATTATAAAATTGCAGGAAGGAAGATTTATGAATTAACTTCTTTGTGTAACATGAGATGGAAGGAAAATTTTAGACTAATTCACTGAGAGGAAGCCAAGTTATTTCCAAATACTCTATAGTCTTTAATTTTTCTACTAAAAATCAGTTATTGCCAGTGTAATATTTTTAACCTTAAAGCTTTCTCTAGGTAAGCGATGTAAGGGAAGGAGAACTTGAATTTATTTTGCTTCATTGAACCATCAAACTTCACTAATCTTGATGTATTTTCTAGCCAATAAATCAAAGTAATGTCAAAAGCTAAGTTAGTTTTCTGAGTGTTGATGAGTAATTTGAATATACGAGGTTTTTTTTAAAAAAACAAACAAACATGACTGAGTCTGCATACCCATCACTTTTTAATGGATTGTGTTAATAGTGAAATCAACTGCTGATATAACAGAGAGACCCATCTGCCTGAGGATTTCTTCATTGATTTCAAATGAATTGAAACTTTGATCCATTACAGCATTCAGGAGAAGCCATTATTATACATGCTCTGTAGCTACATTTTGCAATGTTAATTTCTCAGTTACATTAAAATCAATTTTCTTAAATAGCAAAAGGCATCAGAGTGAAAGAGAAACCACTAAGACAATTTTTTTGTTCTTGGGCATTTTGCTGTATTATGAGTCTATTAATTTTCCCAACCAGCAGGAAGAGAATTAGAAAAATTCAAATATCACAAACAGGATATTAGAAATCAGCCCTTCAGTAAATTTTTAACTCTCAATAATACATCGCTGAGATCTTTAAACTTACTAGAAAAACTTGTTTTAAGACTCGTATCCTTTAGCTCATCACAGTTTTTATACACTGACCACCTAGTCTTTGGGTAGAAACTGAAGAAATTATCTTTCTTAAATTAATTCCTCTCTTTGACATGTGATCAAATATTCTACAAGAAAACCAGACAACTTCTAAATGGATTTCAATTCATGTTGCAGCATTTTCAGGTGTTATCAGAGATTAATTTAATCTTGAAACAGTTTGAGAACATGAGAAGTAATTGATATGGAAGTAGATTATAGAATTCGGTGCCATTCATTCCAGGGGAAATTGACTCCAGTTTGAAGCAAAACATGAAATGTGAAATTTGGTGTTATTTAGAGGCAGTGCATTACTTCATTGTCAACCAAAACAAGTCATGATGCAATCTAATTGCTTCCTTTTCCCAAACCTATCCACTCATCACAGATTAATTTACCGATCTTATATTAGGTACTGTGTTATACTGTCAATGTCTCAAAAAAGTAAATCATTAGTTTCTCACCATTTCTGGACAATTCATTTGGAATAAAAGAGGTAGCTAACTCTATATTAGTGTTTAATGTCTTTCGCTTGGTCACTATGAACAACTTTCCTTTAATAAATACTCTTATTCATTTGTTTTCTTTCCTAAAATAAACTTATCAGAGTTGCACATTTATTTTGTATTTCAGCTTATTTCAACACTACAAGCTATATGAGTTTCTATTCTACTCTACCAGGGAAGAAATTGTGATAGGAACTGAGGTAAGTAATTTATCTAGATGGAACCAATTAAGCTGAATCACTTAATGCATGCTGATCAGCATCTGGATCTTTAACTGCTTAAAGCAACTTCTTGTCAAGATTACTCAAGTGTTAATATAACCAACTACTAGTTTGCAAAAAGAATAATTACATAAAGTGAGCTTTGGATTAAGAAAATAAGCTGTCTTTTGGCATTAAAAGCACTGTTAATCACATATACTTTATGTATTTATGGATTATTTGACAAAGCAAAATTGAATGGGTTATGTATGTCTTCATACAAAGAAAATTGGGAAAAGTGAGATAAATTAATTCAGTTAAATCTCTTCTAATTTCACATTTTTTTTCCAATCTACTCATTTTTTAAGGTCTAATTCAAATCCCACTTCCTCAGTGAAGCAAACCTTCCTTAATTCACAGCATCTCAAAGGAAGGGTTTAGACAAAGTCTTTAATCACATTCTGTTATTTTATTCTAGTTGATCTCTTTCTGGTGAATACTGGCTACTCTTACTACACCAATAAGCACATAACTATGCACTATCCTATATGGTTTTCTAATTATTTTTTGTGGATTAATATAGTCAACACAATTCAACTGTAATTTCCTTGAAGGCAAGGATGAGGTACTGTTTTTCTACCAAAGCATAGAGTATACTGCACCATAGTGGCCCCTCAATTAATACAATGTGATTCAGTGACGTTGAATACAATAACATTTCTGCAAAAAATGATCTACCTGAAGATACCTTGGAAGAGCTTTACATATTAATTACATATTCATAATTGCTATAAATTAATCCTGGGTAAGAAAACATCAGGGTGCCTGGGTGGCTCAGTTGGTTAAGCGACTGCCTTCAGCTCAGGTCATGATCCTGGAGTCCCTGGATCGAGTCCCGCATCGGGCTCCCTGCTCGGCGAGGAGCCTGCTTCTCCCTCTGACCCTCCCCGCTCTTATGTGCTCTCTCTCATTCTCTCTCTCTCAAATAAATAAATAAAATCTTAAAAAAAAAAAAAAAAGAAAAAGAAAACATCTTAAGGACACTAAAGATGCCATAAAAAGTGCTCCTCAGGTTCTCAACTACTGGAGGAGGCTATGTTGCCCAGAAGTATCAGACAGGACTTGCTATGGTCACAAACAGTGAATAAGGGTATATTTATGTGAGCTTTATAATTTTCTGATATTAAGTACCAGGTGGAGTGTGCCAACTTTCTGTCTGCCAGAGTGTTGTTATTCTGGAGTTTATAAAATGCTTACTTCATAAACATCTCAGTCACTGTTACTCATCCTCCATGTGGGTACTTGTTCTAATGCTGGCCTTTTAAGTGAATTGAAGGAAAACAAGGAGCCCTTTTTGCTTTTGACTTTCCTTAAAATTTCTTCTTTGTGGTCTCCTCATACTATATTTTAAATTAGATGTCACTTGACAGTTTTACTGAAAACATTTCCATTGGAGAATTACATCATGTAGTGTGCAACAGTGTTGCAATAAAGATCAGTATAGATACAATCCTATCTCATCTATTCAGCAAAACTTTGGGAAAATGATAATGACTTCAACAGCAGCATAAGCAGATATTTAGAATCATCAAGAAAAAATTTCATAAAGAACTCCCTTTTCCCTTTGTTAGTTGCACAATTGTGCCTTTCTTCTTTGTTGTAAGGATATATTTAGGTGACATTTATGCTTATGGAAAGATAAAATGGAGAAAGTAGACTGGGATTGGCGTCTTTATTTTACTTTGTCTTTTGTATTTTCTCCAAGCTGACCAGAGCTATAAAAAGAAAAAAATCTTTAATGAAGGGATATTGGGTCTTCAAGAATTAGACCACTCATGGTATTTTAAAGGATTAACCAAAGCAGATATTATACTACAATATTTAATGGCATTGTAGCAGTGTCTGATAACCCTTGGTGCAAATATGTTTTTTAATTAACAACCTTTCATAGACGAGGCAGAGGTCTGCCCCCCTAATATGATTATTCATGCTGACCTCAGTGCTCTGGGACCAAATAAGGTCCACACAACAATTGCATAAATGTTCCAAGTTTAAGTCTCAGGCTAGTGTCCAAATTAAAGAACACTGACAAAATTTAGTTTCTTCCTTAATTGTGGATAGGCGATTATAACAAAACACATAAATCCCCTCTAAGGATAATTACTAAATATTAATTTCTATTATGAAAAGAATATAAATAAACCATACTCATACTTTTCTTGGGTTTTAGTTAAAAGAATTGTTGGTTTATTTGTTTGTTTTTTAATTTAGCGATCATTTCTGGCTATCTCTACTCACCTTTTCCAAGAAATTTCATGTTATGCTTAGATCATAGAGGCACATTTTCAGTAAATCATTATTCTTGACTTGAGATGCTTCATAATCTAGAAATATTTCTATAGATACAGTTCTGTAAATGACATGTTTTGTAGTTCATTCAGTGGTTCACAGATCATATATGTTGAAAGGCAGTAAACAACCACAATGAACTAGGATAATGACAGAATGGAAGCAGCAAATTCCCTTGGTTGTAGCCTCCTGAGAGGATGAAGTATATGAGTTTCACTCACTATTTACAGAGATGAGCCACTGAATTCTACTCCTGAAACCAATATTGCACGGTGTTAACTAAAATTTAAATATAAATAAATAAGATGGAAACGAACTAACTAACTAAAGAGGTGAGGACTCCCTTTTAGTCACTTAAGCCAGGAGTTCTCCAAGTCTTGTTTTGATAATGCAATTAGCCCACAGATCCTCTGACACAAGAATTGTAAGGTAATCAGATTCTCCTTTGGGGATATGTATCTTCTCCTTGACCTAAGGCCACACCCGGAAAGAAACCTGGAAACTGCTATGTTCTTTGCTTTTATTACCTAAAAACTACACAAAACATTTAATAATTGCACACAAAGAACACTATCAGATATTAGCAATGGTGATGACCAAAAACTCATAGCAGATACCCAAAGTCATGGTTCTAGTCAGGTATCTACCACCAGGCATCTGTTAAAATGAGATGATGCAACTATAAAATTATTTGTTTATTCATTCAACATACGTTACCAGGTCCCTATTACATTGTAGGTTTTGTTAACTTCCAAGGACACACAATGATAAGCAACAATTCTTGTCCTCAAGGAGTTGACTGTCTAATGAGAGGAGAAAGGTGATTAAATAATTAATTATAGGAGGGGGGAAAGATGGCGGAGGAGTAGGGGACCCTATTTCAACTGGTCCCCAGAATTGAGCTCGATATCTACCAGACCACTCTGAGCATCCACGAAACCAGCCTGAGATGTAAGAAGATCTGGATCTCTACAAACAGAATATTGCAGGTGGTTGGTTTTGAGGTAGGAGGCAGGGAGCCGTGAGTCTGTGGGCAGATATCAGAGGATAAATGGCAGTGGGAGGGTGCCTCACAGTGGGGATCCTACACTGCTGGTGAGCGACAGCCTAGCACACTGCAGTAGGGGCACAAACTCGCAGACTGGTAGCGGTGGGGAAAGGACTCTAGGGCAGCCCCCAGGGCAGAAACCCAGAGCGGCAGGGTCCAACGCACACAAACTGTGAGCGGCTGGCGGTTTTAGAAGCATGAAGGGCAGAGACGTGGCCTGACCTGGAGGCAGGAGTGGGGGCACTGCGGAGGGGCACACAACCCAGGACGCTGCAGTTTATAGCAGCACGGACAGAAACGGAGATGGTGTGGCCTGGAGAGCTCACTGAAGAACAGACTGCGGTCTCTCTGCTCTGAGGCAGAGGGTTGGAAATGGTCTCTTCTGCTCTGACTCACGAAAGAGACGCGGAAAGCCGCCAGGGAAAGCCGCCAGAGAACAAAAGCCCCAAAGACTCATTCCCGCTGAACCCATCCCCCGCCACGGGGGGGCAGGGCAACTCCGCCCAAACAGGGTTGCCTGAGTAACAGTGTGGCAGGCCCCTCCCACAGAAGACAGGCTGGGAAAACAAGAGGCCAGCAACCCTAAGGTCCCAAGAAAACAGGTGCATCTTGCTTGGGTTCTGGTCAATAATTTGGACTCTATACATTCCCTCAAACACCCATCAACAGAATGACTAGGAGGAAGAGCCCCCAAAATAGAAAAGACTCAGAGATTATGACTTATGCTGCAGATTTACAAATGGATACAGATATAACCAAGATGTCGGAGATGGAATTCAGACTAGCAATTGTGAAGACAATGGCTAGAATGGAGAAATCAATTAATGGAAACATAGAGTCTCTAAGGGCAGAAATAAAAGGTGAATTGACAGAACTTAAAAATGCTATCAATGAGATCCAATCCAATCTAGATAATCTAACAGCTAGGGTAACTGAGGCAGAAGAGCGAATAAGTGACTGGAAGACAATATAATAGATAAAAAGGGAAGAGAGGAGGCCAGGAAAAACAATTCAGAATCCATGAAAATAGAATCAGAGAAATAAGTGACATCATGAAGCATTCCAATGTCAGAATAATTGGAATCCCGGAGGGAGTGGAGAGAGAGAGAGGACTAGAAGATGTATTTGAGCAAATCGTAGCTGAGAACTTCCCTAATCTGGGGAATGAAACAAACATTTGAGTCCTAGAGGCAGAGAGGACCCCTCCTAAGATCAAGGAAAACAGGCCAACACCCCGGCATGTAATAGTAAAACTTGCAATCTTAGAACCAAGGAAACCATCTTAAGGGCACTTAGGGGGAAGAGATTCCTTACATACAGAGGGAGGAAGATCAGAATAACGTCAGACCTATCCACAGAGACCTGGCAAGCCAGAAAGGCCTGGCAAGACATATTCAGGGTACTAAATGAGAAGAACATGCAGCCAAGAATACTTTATCTGGCAAGGCTGTCATTTAGAATGGATGGAGAGATGCAGAACTTCCACAACCAGCAGAAACAAAGAATATGTGACCACTAAGCCAGCCCTGCAAGAAATATTAAAGGGGGTTCTATAAAAGGAGAAAGACTCCCAAGAGTGATATACAACAGAAATTTACAGGGACAATCTATAAAAACAATGTCTTCACAGGCAACATGATGACAATTAATTCATATCTTTCAATAATCACTCTCAACGTGAATGGCCTAAACGCTCCCATAAAACAGCACAGCATTGCAGATTGGATAAAAAGACAGGACCCATCCATATGCTGTCTACAAGAGACTCATTTTGAACCTAAAAATACATCCAGACTGAAAGTGAAGGGATGGCGATCCATCTTCCATGCCAGCGGACCTCAAAAGAAAGCTGGGGTAGCAATTCTTATATCAGACAAATTAGATTTTAAACTAAAGTCTGTAATAAGAGACACAGAAGGACACTATATAATTCTTAAAGGGTCTATCCAACAAGAAGATCTAACAATTGTAAATATCTATGCCCCCAACATAGGAGCAGCCATCTACATAAGCCAACTGTTAACCAAAATAAAGAGTCATATTGATAACAATACATTAATTGTAGGAGACCTCAATACTCCACTCTCAGCAATGGACAGATCATCTAAGCAGAAAATCAACAAGGAAACAAGAGCTTTGAGTGATACATTGGACCAGATGGACCTCAGAGATATTTACAGAACATTCCACCCTAAAATAACAGAATACTCATTCTTCCCGAGCGCACATGGAACTTTCTCCAGAATAGACGACATACTGGGTCACAAATCAGGTCTCAACCGATACCAAGAGGTTGAGATTATCCCCTGCATATTCTCAGACCACAATGCTCTAAAACTGGAACTCAATCACAAGAAAAAATTTGGCAGAAATTCAAACACTTGGAAGCTAAAGACCACTCTGCTTAAGAATGTTTGGGTCAACCAGGAAATCAAAGAAGAACTTAGACAATTCATGGAAATCAATGAGAATGAAAACACATTGGTCCAAAACCTATGGGATACTGCAAAGGCGGTCCTAAGGAGGAAATACATAGCCATCCAAGCCTCACTCAAAAAAACAGAAAAACCCTGAATTCACCAACTAACTCTACACCTTAAAGAACTAGAGAAAAAGCAACAAACGATGCCTAAGCCATGTATTAGAGGAGAAATAATTAAAATTAGAGCAGAAATCAATGAATTAGAAACCAGAAACACAGTAGATCAGATCAACGAAACTAGAAGTTGATTCTTTGAAAGAATTAATAAGATTGATAAACCACTGGCCAGACTTACCCAAAAGAAAAGAGAAAGGATCCAAATTAATAAAATTATGAATGAAAGGGGAGAGATCATGACTAACACCAAGGAAATAGAAACAATTATTAGAAATTATTATCAACAACTATATGCCAATAAACTGAACAATCTGGATGAAATGGAGGCCTTCCTGGAAACCTATAAGCTGCCAAGACTGAAACAGGAAGAAATTGACAACCTGAATAGGCCAATAACCAGTAATGAGATTGAAGCAGTGATCAAAAACCTCCCAAAAAACAAGAGTCTAGGGCCTGATGGATTCCCTGGGGAATTCTATAAACATTCAAAGAAGAAATAATACCTATTCTACTGAAGCTGTTTCAAAAAATAGAAACAGAAGGAAAACTTCCAAACTCATTCTATGAGGCCAGCATTACCTTAATCCCCAAACCAGGCAAAGACCCCATCAAAAAGGAGAATGTCAGACAGATATCCCTGATGAATATGGATTCCAAAACCCTCAACAAAATCCTAGCTAATAGGATCCAACAATCCATTAAAAGGATCATCCACCACGACTAAGTGGGATTTATCCCCGGGATGCAAGGGTGGTTCAACATTCGCAAATCAATCAATGTGATAGAACACATTAATAAGAGGAGGGAGAAGAGCCATATGGTCCTCTCAATTGATGCAGAAAAAGCATTTGACAAAATACAACATCCTTTCCTGATTAAAACTCTCCAGAGTATAGGGATAGAGGGAACATTCCTCAAGTTCATAAAATCCATCTATGAAAAACACACAGCGAATATCATCCTCAGTGGGGAAAAGCTGAAAGCCTTTCCCTTAAGATCAGGAACACGTCAAGGATGCCCACTCTCGCCACTATTGTTCAACATAGTACTAGAAGTCCTAGCAACAGCAATCAGACAACAAAAAGAAATAAAACATATTCAAATTGGCAAAGAAGAAGTCAAACTCTCTCTTTTCGCAGATGACATGATACTTTATGTGGAAAACCCAAAAGACTCCACCCCCAAATTACTAAGAACTCATACAGCAATTCAGTAATGTGGCAGGATACAAAATCAATGCACAGAAATCAGTTGCTTTCTTATACACTAACAATGCAACTGTAGAAAGAGAAATTAGAGAAATGATTCCATTTACAATAGCACCAAAAACCATAAGATACCTTGGGATAAACCTAACCAAAGAGGTAAAGGATCTATACTCTAGGAACTACAAAACACTCATGAAAGAAATTGAAGACACAAAAAGATGGAAAAATCTTCCATGCTCATGGATCGGAAGAATAAACATTGTTAAAATGTCTATGCTACCCAGAGCAATCTATACCTACAATGCCATCCCAATCAAAATTCCAATGACATTTTTCAAAGTGCTGGAACAAACAATCCTAAAATTTGTATGGAATCAGAAAAGACCCTGAATCACCAAGGAAGTGTTGAAAAAGAAAAACAAAGCTGGGGGCATCACATTGCTGGATTTCAAGCTATATTACAAAGCTGTGATCACCAAGACAGCATGGTACTGGCACAAAAACAGACATATAGACCAATGGAACAGAACAGAGAGCCCAGATGTGGACCCTCAACTCTATGGTCAAATAATCTTCGGCAAAGCAGGAAAAAACATGCAATGGAAAAAAGACAGTCTCTTCAATAAATGGTGCTGGGAAAATTGGACAGCCACATGCAGAAGAATGAAACTGGACCATTCTCTAACACCATTCACCATTCACCAAACTCAAAGTGGATGAAAGACCTCAATGTAAGACAGGAATCCATCCAAATCCTAGAGGAGAACATAGGCAGTAACCTCTTTGACATCGCCCACAGCAACGTCTTTCAAGATACATCTCCAAAAGCTAGTGAAACAAAAGCAAAAATGAACTTTTGGGACTTCATCAAGATAAAAAGCTTCTGCACAGCAAAGGAAACAGTCAACAAAACAAAGAGGCAACCCACAGAATGGGAGAAGATATTTGCAAATGACACTACAGATAAAGGGCTGGTATCCAAGATCTAGAGAGAACTTCTCAAACTCAACACCGAAAAAACAAATAATCAAGTCAAAAAGTGGGCAAAAGATATGAAAAGACACTTCTCTGAAGAAGACATACAAATGGCTAACAGACACATGAAAAAATGTTCGTCATCATTAGCCATCAGGGAAATCCAAACCAAAACCACATTGAGATACCACCTTACACCAGTTAGAATGGCCAAAATGGACAGGGAAAGAAACAACAAATGTTGGAGAGGTTGTGGAGAAAGGGGAACCCTCTTACACTGTTGGTGGGAATGCAAGCTGGTACAGCCACTTTGGAAAACAGTGTGGAGGTTCCTCAAAAATTTTAAAATAGAGCTACCCTATGACCCAGCAATTGCACTCCTGGGTATTTACCCCAAAGACACAGATGTAGTGAAAAGAAGGGCCATATGCACCCCAATGTTCATAGCAGCAATGTTCGCAATAGCCAAACTGTGGAAAGAGCCGAGATGCCCTTCAACAGATGAATGGATAAAGAAGATGCGGTCCATATATACAATGGAATATTACTCAGCCATCAGAAAGGATGAATACCCAACTTTTACATCAACATGGATGGGACTGGAAGAGATTATGCTAAGTGAAATAAGTCAAGCAGAGAAAGTCAATTATCATATGGTTTCACTTATTTGTGGAACATAAGGAATAGCATGGAGGACATTAGGAGAAGGAAAGGAAAAATGGGGGGGGGGAATTGGAGGGAGAGATGAACCACGAGAGACTATGGACTCTGAGAAACAAACAGGGTTTTAGAGGGGAGGGGGGAGGGGGGATTGGTTAGCCCAGTGACGGGTATTAAGGAGGGCATGTACTGCATGGAGCACTGGGTGTTATATGAAAACAATGGATCGTGGATCACCACATCAAAAACCAATGATGTATTGTATGGTGACTAACATAACATAATAAAATTAAAATATATAATTAATTAATTAATTATAGTATAGGACCCAAAGTGTTATGATCCTATGGGAACAAATAGAAGACAAAGAGAAACATCTAACCTGTAGGTTTAAGGCTTATAGAGGTTTCTAAGAACAAATCTAATGGTTGTGAATGAGTTAGGCAGTGTACTGTAATTTCTTTTGGTGCCATGAAAGAAATCCCTCTCAAAATAGTTCAAACAATTTAAAAAAAAATGGAAGGGTATATTATTTGATCACGAACTGGTAAATAGAAAGTGAGCCTGACTAAGTTTAACTGGCTCTAAGTAGTCAAACAATGTGAACATGTGAATGTGTGTATGTATGCATGCATATATCACAATTCTCATCTCTTTTAGACCTTTTTCTTCTCTTTTCCCTGATTCTTTTGTTTTGGTCTCATTGCCCTCTACTGCACACAGTCCTTCCCCCAACTGGTGGGAGACATGACAGAGGCAGCTCCAGTTTAGCAACTCCAAGAGAAAGGGACATTCCTCCTCACATTGTTGACATTATTGGCTATGCTTCTGCCATGTGTCCACTCTCGATTAATCACCGTGGCCTGAGGAGTGGAGTAATGCTACTAGAAGATCCAAGGAGGCCATATTGAATGGGTGACAGAGGATGAATAGATCCCCAAAAGAAATAGAAAGAGCCTTTGCAAAAGGGAAGAGTGACTTTATCAAAAGAGTGAACTAAGCGGACATGTGTGACTCTTCCATCCAAAATTCCATGAGAGGCCAAAAATTTCAAAAATCCATAAATCTATGGATAAAAATTTTATGACATGTAAAATTACAGATTGCTGTTTACATGAA
Organism: Mirounga leonina; assembly: GCF_011800145.1. Lineage (NCBI taxonomy): Eukaryota > Metazoa > Chordata > Mammalia > Carnivora > Phocidae > Mirounga > Mirounga leonina. The sequence goes on from NW_023270237.1 coordinate 3,609,107, forward strand.
ACCACAGCCTCATACATACAAAGAAGATGCTACAGAGTAAATGAAGTTTCCGTAGGCATCCCTGACTGATACAGAAGTGGGAGAAAGCTTTAGAAGGAAAAAAGCATGTAGGGGACTGCTTTCAGAGCAAATGCACCACTCAGCCCCATCATCCTCTGCTGCTTGTGCAGAGCACAGGGATTCCATAGTATTTGCTCCCAAACTAAAGAAACTAGTATGGACATTGACACCAAAGAGGAGAGAGTTCTGACGTTTCCAGAAGAAATGACAAATATACTCTGAGTATAAGGTACTGGCACATCTAACTACCCCTATTATATCCTATAGTCTCTGGTGGCAAGCTTTGGCAAACAAACATCTCCAGGCAGCCCAAAATCACCAAGCAGTTGAGGAAAATAAAATCACAGATAGATATGAAACTCTATTAACAAGCAATGAATAGCTAAAGAACAGAGTTGATAGAGCAAATGTAGAAGACTTTAAGTCTGATTAATATTCTCAAGAAAGTTTGAAAGTTTATTGTATTCTTGAAAAAGGAACTAATAGAGATCATGGAAATTTAAACTAAGATTTGAAAGCTTTTAATAAAGTATCAGGTATATTATGTTGAAAATCTAGAAAAAAACATACTTGGAACTGTAAATTACCAATATTTACTTGAGGGGATGTAGAAAATCTTAATAGAGAGATAATTATATAAGACATTGAAAAATCCAAATGTAAAAAATGGCTTCAGATCTCGAAGATTTTACAGGCTAGTTTCACCAACATTTCTAAAGTAGATAATTCCCTTTTATATAAAAATTATGATAGAGGATAGAAGGAGTTGATGAGCTTTCAACTCATTCTTTGATGTTAGTATAATTCTGAGAATGCTTTCAACTTATTCTATGAATTGGTAATGATTTATAACCAAAAGTGAAAAAGAGTAATGCAAAGCTAGGGCAATATCAGGTATGAAAATAGATACAACAAGTGAAATATACAAGTGAAATATAGCAGAAGATTAGATGTTCAAATAGGATTTATTCCATATGTGGAAGGGTGGTTTAACAGTGAGATATTTATTAATGCAATTCAGTACATTATCAGCTTCAGGGGAAAAAACCCAAGTGACCATCTCAATAGATATGGTAAAGTATTTGATAAAATTAGACACCCATTTTTCATTTAAAAAAAAACCTTCAGTTAATCAGTAAATATAATTATATTCTTTTTTTTTTAAGATTTTTTATTTATTTGATAGAGAGAGACACAGCGAGAGGGAACACAAGCAGGGGGGGAATGGGAAAGGGAGAAGCAGGCTCCCCACTGAGCAGGCAGCCTGATGCGGGCTCGATTCCAGGACCCTGGGATCATGACCCGAGCCAAAGGCAGATCCCTAAAGACTGAGCCACTCAGGGGCCCCAGTAATTTATAATTATATTCTTAACTGAGAAAAGAAACTCTCTAAAAATATCTAATGAAGATATTAAAATACCCATAAAGAATAAGACAAAGCTGATTATTATTACCAACATTGCTTTTTATTTTTATTTTTTTATTATTATTATGTTATGTTAATAACCATACATTACATCATTAGTTTTTGATGTAGTGTTCCATGATTCATTGTTTGTGTATAACATCCAGTGCTCCATTCAATACATGCCCTCTTTAATACCCATCACCAGGCTAACCCATTAACCCAACCACCTCCTCTCTAGAACCCTCAGTTTGTTTCTCAGAGTCCATGGTATCTCATGGTTCCTCTCCCCCTACGATTCCCCCACCCTTCATTCTTCCCCTCCTACTATCTTCTTTTTTTTTTTTTACATATAATATACTATTTGTTTCATAGGTACAGATCTGTGATTCAACAGGCCTACATAATTCACAGTGCTCACCATAGCACATACCCACCCCAATGTCTATCACCCAGCCACCCCATCCCTCCCACTCCCCACCACTCCAGCAACCCTCAGTTTGTTTCCTGAGATTAAGAATTCCTCATATCAGTGAGGTCATATGATACATGTGTTTCTCTGATTGACTTATTTCACTCAGCATAACACCCTCCAGTTCCATCCACGTCGTTGCAAATGACAAGATTTCATTCCTTTTGATGGCTGCATAATATTCCATTGTATATATATACCACCTCTTCTTTATCCATTCATCTGTTGATGGACATCTTGGCTCTTTCCACAGTTTGGCTATTGTGGACATTGCTGCTATAAACATCGGGTGCATGTACCACTTTGGATCCCTACATTTGCATCTTTGGGGTAAATACCCAGTAGTGCAATTGCTGGATCATAGGGTAGCTCTATTTTCAACTTTTTAAGGAACCTCCATACTCTTTTCCAGAGTGGCTGCACTCTCCACATCCCTGCCAACATCTGTCGTTTCCTGACTTGTTAATTTTAGCCATTCTGACTGGTGTGAGGTGATATCTCATTGAGGTTTTGATTTGGATTTCCCTGATGCGGAGCAATGTTGAGCACTTTTTCATGTGTCTGTTGGCCATTTGGATGTCTTCTTTGGAAAAATGTCTGTTCATGTCTTCTGCCCATTTCTTGATTGGATCATTTGTTCTGCAGGTGTTGAGTTTAGTAAGTTCTTTATAGATTTTAGATACTAGCCCTTTATCTGATAAGTCATTTGCAAATACCTTCTCCCATTCTGTCAGCTGTCTTTTGGTTTTGTTGACTGTTTCTTTTGCTGTGCAAAAGCTTTTTATCTTTATGAAGTCCCCATAGTTCATTTTTGCCCTTGCTTCCCTTGCCTTTGGTGATGTTTCTAGGAAGAAGTTGCTGTGGCTGAGGTCAAAGAGCTTGCTGCCTGTGTTCTCCTTTAGGATTTTGATGGACTCCTGTCTCACATTGAGGTCTTTCAACCATTTGAGTCTACTTTTGTGTGCAGTGTAAGGAAATGGTCCAGTTTCATTCTTCTGCATGTGGCTGTCCAATTTTCCCAACACCATTTGTTGAAGAGACTGTCTTTTTTCCTTTGAACATTCTTCCCTGCTTTGTCGAAGATTAGTTGACCATAGAGTTGAGGGTCCATTTCTGGGCTCTCTATTCTGTTCCATTGACCTATGTGTCTGTTTTTGTGCCAGTACCATACTGTCTTGATGATGACAGCTTTGTAATAGAGCTGGAAGTCCGGAATTGTGATGCCGCCAGCTTTGCTTTTTTTTTTTTTCAACATTCCTCTGGCTATTCAGGGTCTTTTCTGGTTCCAAACAAATTTTAGGATTATTTTTCCATTTCTTTGAAAAAAGTGGATGGTATTTTGATGGGGAGTGCATTGAATGTGTAGATTGCTCTAGGTAGCATTGTCATCTTCACAATATTTGTTCTTCCAATCCCTGAGCATGGAACATTTTTCCATTTCTTTGTGTCTTCCTCAATTTCTTTCATGAGTATTTTATAGTTTTCTGAGTATAGATTCTTTGCCTCTTTGGTTAGATGTATTCCTAGGTATCATATGGCTTTGGCTGCAATTGTAAATGGATTGACTCCTTAATTTCTCTTTCTTCTGTCTTGTTGTTGGTGTATAGGAATGCCACTGATTTCTGTGCATCAATTTTATATCCTGCCACTTTGCTGAGTTCCTGTATGAGTTCTAGCAGTTTTGGGGTGGAGTCTTTTGGGTTTTCCACATAAAGTATCATATCATCTGCAAAGAGTGAGAGTTTGACTTCTTTGCCAATTCAGATGCCTTTTATTTCTTTTTGTTGTCTGGTTGCTGTGGCTAGGACTTCTAATACTATGTTGAATAGCAGTGGTGATAGTGGACATCCCTGCCACATTCCTGACCTTAGGGGGAAAGCTCTCAGTTTTTCCCCATTGAGAATGATATTCACTGTGGGTTTTTCATAGACGGCTTTTATGATCTTAAGGTATGTATCCTCTATCCCTATACTCTGAAGAGTTTTGATCAGGAAAGGATACTATACTTTGTCAAATGCTTTTTTGCATCTATTGAGAGGATCATATGATTCTTGTTCTTTCTTTTGTTAATGTATTGTATCACATTGATTGATTTGTGGATGTTGAACCAATCTTGTGGCCCAGGAATAAATCCCACTTGGTCGTGGTGAATAATCCTTTTAATGTACTGTTGGGTCCTATTGGCTAGTATTTTGGTGAGAATTTTTGCATCCATGTTCATCAAGGATATTGGTCTCCAGAAAGGGTTTCCCTTTTTGATGGGGTCTTTGTCTGGTTTGGGGATCAAGGTAATGGTGGACTCATAAAACGAGTTTGGAAGTTGCCCTTCCATTTCTATTTTTTGGAACAGTTTCAGAAGAATAGGTTGTAATTCTTTAAATGTTTGTAAGAATTCCCCTGGGAAGCCATCTGGCCCTGGGCTTTTGTTTGTTGGGAGATTTTTGATTACTGCTTCAATTTCCTTAGTGGTTATAGGTTTGTTCAGGTTTTCTATTTCTTCCTGGTTCAGTTTTGGTAATTGATACTTCTCTAGGAATGCATCCATTTCTTCCAGGTTATCTGATTTGCTGGCATAGAGTTGCTCATAATATGTTCTTAGAATTGTTTGTATTTCTTTGGTGTTGGTTGTGATCTCTCCTCTTTCATTCATGATTTTGTTGATTTGGGTCATTTCTCTTCTCTTTTTGATAAGTCTGGCCAGGGGTTTATCAATCTTGTTAATTCTTTCAAAGAACCAGCTCCTAGTTTCGTTGATCTGTTCTACTGTTCTTTTAGTTTCTAGTTCATTGATTTCTGCTCTGATCTTTATTATTTCTCTTCTCCTGCTGGGTTTAGGCTTTATTTGCTGTTCTTTCTCCAGCTCCTTTAGGTGGAGGGTTAGGTTGTGTACTTGAGACCTTTCTTGTTTCTTGAGAAAGGCTTGTATTGCTATATACTTTCCTCTTAGGACTGCCTTTGCTGCATCCCAAAGATTTTGAACAGTTGTGTTTTCATTTTCATTGGTTTCCATGTCTTTTTTTAATTCTTCTTTAATTTCCTGGTTGACCCATTCATTCTTCAGTAGGATGCTCTTTAGCCTCCATGTATTTGAGTTCTTTCCAACTTTCCTCTTGTGATTGAGTTCTAGTTTCAAAGCATTGTGGTCTGAAAATAGGCAGGGAATGATCCCAATCTTTTGGTACCGGTTGAGACCTGATTTATGACCTAGGATGTGATCTCTTCTGGAGAATGTTCCATGGGCACTAGAGAAGAATGTGTATTCTATTGCTTTGGGATGGAATGTTCTGAATATATCTGTGAAGTCCATTTGGTCCTGTGTGTCATTTAAAGTCTTTATTTCCTTGTTGATCTTTTGCTTAGATGATCTGTCCATTTCAGTGAGGGGGGTCTTAAAGTCCACCACTATTATTGTATTGTTGTCAATGTGTTTCTTTGCTTTTGTTATTAATTGGCTTATATAACTGGCTGCTCCCATGTTAGGGACATAGATATTTACAATGGTTAGATCTTCTTGTTGGATAGACCCTTTACGTAGGATATAGTGTCCTTCCTCATCTCTTATTACAGTCTTTCTTTTAAAATCTAATTTGTCTGATTTAAGGATTGCCACCCAGCTTTCTTTTGGTGTCCGTTAGCATGGTAAATCATTTTCCACCCCCCACTTTCAATCTGGGGGTGTCTTTGGATCTAAAATGAGTCTCTTGCAGACAGCATATCGATGGGTCTTGTTTTTTAATCCAATCTGATAGCCTGTGTCTTTTGATTGGCGCATTTAGCCCATTTACATTCAGGGTAACTATTGAAAGATAGGAATTTAGTGCCATTGTATTGCCTGTAAGGTGAGTGTTACCGTATATTGTCTGTGTTTCTTTCTGGTCTATGTTGCTTTTAGGCTCTCTCTTTGCTTAGAGGACCACTTTCAATATTGCTTCTAGGGCTGGTTTTGAGTTTGCAAATTCCTTTAGTTTTTGTTTGTCCTGGAAGCTTTTTATCTCTCCTTCTATTTTCAGTGACAGCCTAACTGGATATAGTATTCTTGGCTGCATATTTTTCTCATTTAGTGTTCTGAATAGATCATGCCAGTCCTTTCTGGCCTTCCAGGTCTCTGTGGATAGGTCTGTTGCCAATCTAATGTTTCTATCATTATAGGTTACAGATTTCTTGTCCCGAGCTGCTTTCAGGATTTTCTCTTTGTCTCTGAGACTCGTAAGTTTTACTATTAGATGTTGGGGTGTTGACCTATTTTTATTGATTTTGAGAGCGGTTCTCTGTGCCTCCTGGATTTTGATGCCTGTTTCCTTCCCCAGATTAGGGAAGTTCTCTGCTATAATTTGCTCCAATATACCTTCTGCCCCTCTCTCTTTCTTCTTCTTCTGGGATCCCAATTATTCTCATGTTGTTTCATCCTATGGTATCGCTTATCTCTCGAATTCTGCCCTCGTGATCCAGTAGTTGTTTATCTCTCTTTTTCTCAGCTTCTTTATTTTCCATCATTTGGTCTTTTATATCACTAATTCTCTCTTCTGCCTCATTTATCCTAGCAGTTAGAGTCCCCATTTTTGATTGCACCTCATTAATAGCCTTTTTGATTTCGACTTGGTTAGATTTTAGTTCTTTTATTTCTCCAGAAAGGGATTCTCTAATAACTTCCATGCTTTTTTCAAGCCCAGCTAGTATCTTTAAAATCATCAATCTGAACTCCAGTTCTGACATCATACTAATGTCTGTATTGACTAGGTCCCTGGCAGTCGGTACTGCCTCTTGTTCTTTTTGTTGAGGTGATTTTTTCCATCTTGTCATTTTGTCCAGAGGAGAATAGATGAATGAGAGAACAAAATGCTAACAGGGTAACAACATCCCCAGAAAATATACTCTAAACAAATCAGAAAAGACCTGAAACTGGGGGAAAAGAAAGGGAAAGAAACAAAAAAGAAAAAGCTAAAAACAAACAAAAACAAAACAAAACAAAAAAACAGAATATGATCAAATATGATCAGGCTGGTGCATAGATCAGTGCCACACACTAGATTTGGGGTGTATTTTTGTCTGTTAGAAGAAACTGCCTCCCAAATTTTAAAGAAAGAAAAACTTATATATGTACAAAAATAATGTACTGTATGACAGTATGACTGTAAAGATGAAAATTATAAAAGATTATAAAAGGAATTGATAAGATAAGAAGTTGGTTGAAAAAAGAAAGAAGAGTATTTAAAAAAAAAAAAAAGGGAAAGAATGTGATCAGGCAGGAGACTAGAACAAGGCCATACACTAGAGATTTAGGGTATATTTTGGTCTGTTAGAAGAAACTGTATCCCAAAATTTTAAAGAGAGAACAACTTATATATATATATATATATATACCAAAAATAAGGTTAACTACTATGAAGAGTTAGAATATGACTTTAAAAATGAAAAATAAAAAATAAATTTTAAAAAGGGATTGATAAGATGTTGGTTGAAAAAGGGAAAAAGAAAAATTCAAAAAAAAAAAAAGAAAAAGAAAATTAAAAAAATTAACTTTGAAAGACTGAAGAATCAGGGGGGAAGAAGCCATGAATTCTATGTGCAGTATTCCCCTAGCGCTGGAGTTCAGCCATTCTCATTGATCAGTAAACTTGGTCTTGACTGGCTGTTCTTGCTGATTATCTGGGGGCGGGGCCTGTTGCCATGGTTCTCAGTTGTCCTTGCTGGAGGTGGAATTGTCTCGCCCTTGCCGGCTAAGTAATCTGTTGGGGTTTGCTCTCGGGAGCTTTTGTTCCCTGCAAGCTTTCCATACAGCTTTGGAGGACGAGAGTGAAAATGGCGGCCTCCCAATCTGCACCCCACAGGAGCCGAGAACTCGGGGCCCCACTCCTCAGTGAGCCCCCAGAGAAAAGCAGTCAATCACTCCCGTCTCGCCGGTCTCTGGCCACACCCCATGTTCACCGGGCCTGTGACCGAGCATTTCTATCTCTGGCGCCCGACCCGGTGTGGAGTCTCCAAACCCAGCAGATCCCTGCAGTGCACTCCCGCACCGCTCCTCCCCAGGGAGGAAGGGGAGTCTCCCCGGATCTGCCGCTTGTTGGGTCCCTGCTACAGAAGCAGTGGCCCGACTGTGCTGCAGATCATGGTTTATGGCAACCCCGAGCTGAGAGCCTGGGCCTCACCTCCATCTCTGCAGCCGGCTTCCCCGCTCCAATACCTAGGAGCTCTGCCGCACTCAGGCCCCCCTGGTCTTTCTGTGACCCTGAGGGTCCTGAGACCACACTGTCCCATGAGGGTTCCACCCCCCGCTTAGCCACTGGAGCGACGTCCCTCAGCAGAGCCGACTTGTAAAAGTTCCGATTTTGTGCTCTGGGGCTCTATCACTTGCCAGAAGTGGCTGATGGAGGCCCCCTCCCCCACCGTCTATCCTCCCGAATATCACCCTGCATTCACTTCTCCGCACGTCCTACCTTCCAGAAAGTGGTTGAGAGTTGTTGAGAGTTGTTGCTTTTCTTTTCTTCGATCTCCCGTTGAGTTTGTAGGTGTTCAGAATGGTTTGATCCCTATCCAGCTGAATTCCTGGGACCAGACGAAATCCAGGTCTCCTACTCCTCTGCCATCTTGCTCCTCCCCCTCCAACATTGCTTTTTAGTTCCTAGCCAATGTAATAAAACCAAAAAGAAGTCCAAAGTAGAAGAAAAAGAAAAATATTAAAACAAGACACAAAGTTTTCATTGTTTGCAGATGGTATGATATGAAACCATCATTAAGAAAATAATATTTTTTATATATTAGTAACAATCCAATAGAAAAGGATCACACTGATAATAATGAAAACCATGTAATTTTTAGAAATTACCCTAACGGGTGCCTGGGTGGCTCAGATGGTTAAGCGTCTGCCTTCGGCTCAGGTCATGATCCCAGCGTCCTGGGATCGAGTCCCGCATCGGGCTCCCTGCTCCTTGGGAGCCTGCTTCTCCCTCTGCTTCTCTCTCTCTCTCTATCTCTCATGAATAAATAAATAAAATCTTAAAAAAAAAAAAAAAGAAATTACCCTAACAAAAACATGCAAGGATAATACAAAAAAATTAAGTAGTTTTAGTAAAGATAATTGTTTTTAATTCTGAGTAAATGGAAAGTAAAACATGTTCCCAGTTGGGAAGACTCAATTTATGAAGGTATCATGTCATTCCAAATTGGCCTGTAAACTCAGCATAATCACAAAGTGCCATGATTATTGTGGCACTTTACCAAGTAATTAAAAATATATATATATTGTGGAACATTTCAATCAAATATGAAATAGAAAGAATAGGATATTAACCTTCATATATCCATTACCTAGCTTCAACAGTTACGATCTTATGGCCATAATGGTTAAGTATTTTAATATGTGATTCTAAAATATAATGAATTTAAAGTAACTCTTTAATATCATCACATACACAGCTAATGTTCAAAAGCCTCTGATTATCTTAGAACTTGTCTGTATTTGTGTTTTATTTATGTATCCATGTGTTTGTATGTTTGTTTGAAGTAGCACCCAAATAAAATATCCATGTTGCAATTAGATTCTTATGTCATTTTAAATTTATAGGTTCACTATTTGTATTTTTTTTTATTTCCTTATAATTTGTTTGGTGAAAAATCCACATATTCTATCCTATAGAATATTCCACAGCCTAGTTTGCCAATTGTGTTCCTGTGCTATTTTTAACATTTCTCTATCTTCCCATATTTCTAGATTTCAGTTCAAATGCTTAGAAAGAAGAATTTATAGGTGGTTTTTTTTTTTAAGATTTTATTCATTTTTTCAACAGAGAGAGACATAGCGAGAGAGGGAACACAAGCAGGGGGAGTGGGAGAAGGAGAAACAGGCTTCCCGCTGAGCAGGGAGCCCAATGCGGGGCTCGATCCCAGGACACTGGGATCATGACCTGAGCCGAAGGCAGACGCTTAATGACTGAGCCACCCAGGCGCCCCTAGGTGGTTTTATACAATTATATTAGAAGGCAAATAATGTCCGGTTTTCTTTTTTGTGATGTTAGCAACCACTGATCATCATTACTTAGATCTATTATTTCATTAAGGGTTAAAAAATGGTGATATTCTACTTCATCATTCTTTTTTCATTTGTGAGCTGGATACTTCTATGAATAGAAACTTCCACTCTTTAATTATTTGATTAAGCTGAGGTACAGTTCATATAGAAAAGATAGGATAAGTGCTGGATTGTTCTCCTCTCTTTAATAGTTTTCAAAACAATAAGTTGGATTTTTAGTATCCTCCAAAAGTGACTGTGGTGGACTGAATGATCCCCCCAACCACCTCAAGATGCTTGGATACTAATTCCTGGAGCCTCTGAATATGTAGTCTTACATGGCAAAAGGCACTTTGCAGATATGACTAAATTAAAGGATTTGAGATGGGGAGATTATCCTGAATTATCTACGTGGGCTCAATGTAATCATAAGGTTTCTTATAAAAGAAAAATGGAGAAAGGAGAGTCAAAGTCAGGGACAGGGAGAGAAATTTAAAAGATGCTATTGCTAGCCTTAAAAATGGAGGAAGAAGCCAGGAGCAAAGGAATTAAGGTGGCCTCTAAGGGGATGGATAAGGCAAGGAAACAGATTTTCCTCTTGAGCCTCTAGGATGAATGCAGCCCTGTCAACATGTTAAGTTGAGAACTTCTGACATCCATAACTGTAAGATAAATCTGTGTTGTTTTAAGCCACTCAGTTTGTGGTAATTTGCTATAGCAGGAATAGGAAACTAATATAGACTTTGATTTAATAGCACACATTTGTTGAATTTTGATCTATTTTAATTACTATTCTTATTAACACTCAAGTTGTCTCATCTTTGACCAATGATCTCACTGGTCTTTTTGCCAATCCCTGTCTGAATACCATATTGTTTTAACTACCATAGCTTTATAGACTGTTTTGGTATCTGATATGGCAATGGCTTTTCCTCTTCCTCCTCCTCCCTTACTCTTCCTCCCCTCTCTCTTCCTCCTCCTCCTTCATCATCATCATCATCATCATCATCAGTATTTGGTTGATTATATAGTTCATATATGATAGTTTTTTTTCCTCCAATATGAAATTTAGAGTTAAATTCATGTGTGTGGGGGCGCCTGAGTGGCTCAGTCATTAAGCGTCCGCATTCGGCTCAGGTCATGGTCCCAGGGTTCTGGGATGGAGCCCCGCATAAGGCTCCCTGCTCAGCGGGTAGCCTGCTTCTCCCTCCTCCACTCCCTCTGCTTGTGTTCCCTCTTGCGCTGTGTCTCTCTGTCAAATAAATAAATAAAATCTTTTTTTTAAAGATTTTATTTATTTATTTATTTATTTGAAAGAGAGAATGAGAGATTGAGAGAGAGAGAGCACATGAGAGGGGGGAGGGTCAGAGGGAGAAGCAGACTCCCTGCTGAGCAGGGAGCCCGATGCAGGACTCGATGTTGGGACTCCAGGATCATGATCTGAGCCGAAGGCAGTCGCTTAATCAGCTGAGCCACCCAGGCGCCCAATAAATAAAATCTTTAAAAGAATTCATGTGTGTGTTTCTAGTATGTAACATATAAAAGTATTTAGAAAAGTGGCATTTAAAACCAGTCAGGAGGGGGGTGGGGGGATGGGTTAGCCTGGTGATGGGTATTAAAGAGGGCACGTACTGAATGGAGCACTGGGTGTTATATGCAAACAATTAATCATGGAACACTACATCAAAAACTAATGATGTAATGTATGGTGATTAACATAACGTAATAAAATAAAAAAATAAATATAAATATAGATATAAATATAAATATAAATATAAAAAAATTTAAAAAATAAAACCAGTCAGGCTAATGGGCCATTTGTTTGATTCAAAAAATTAGATTTCTACCTCACCCCAAACTTGAAAATGAGTCTAACCTATTAAGAGATCTATTTCCTATAACAGCAGACATATCCCACAATGACAAATTATAATTTGGCCCTACGCTTCCCCTGAGAACAACTAGAAAAACTGGACAAGTTTTTTTTTTTAAAGACTTAAATGTTTGAAAGTATTGGACCTAGACAAGTTAAAAAAAAAATGGGGGTCAAAGAAGTGAGTCTGGCATTTGGAAATGGTTTGGTAGACACATGGTGCTAGGAGAACATAAACTGGAGGAAAACATAGTAAGTCTGACAAGTTGCATGTTGGGACTCCAAAGGACCATACTTGAGGAAACCAGCCCTGTCATAAACTGAATTTCAGCTTCAAATTATCTCAGGTTTTTGTAGATTTAAGAGTATCCATGTGTAGTTCCATTAACCTCCTCTGTAGAGTAAAACAAACTCATGCTACACTTCAGATTATATCAACAGTTTTTTTTTTTAATAACAATGTCTGCCACTTAGTAAAATTATGAGACACACAAAAAATAGAAACAGACCCATAAGCGTTTCAGATGATGGAGTTATTAGTCATGTACTGTAAAATAATTATGCTTAAGAAGTAAGAAATATTCTGGAAAATAAAATATAAGATAGTAAATTTCAGCAGAAAATTAGAAACTATTAAAATACTAATGGATATTCTGGAATTAGAAAATGTAATAATTGAAATTAATAACCAAATGGATGTGTTTAACAACAGGCTAGTCATGACTACAGAGAAAATTGGTAAATTGGAAGATAAATCAGAAGAAAATACCTAAGATGAAGCATGGGTATGCAAAAGCATAATAAACACAGTAAGAGATATAGGAGAATACTGATAGAGTGAAAAGGGTATGCCACAGAGTAAGTGAAGTTAATTCCACAATGAGAAGATAGACATAACATTTGAAGAGTTAACTTTCTAGAAATAATAAACTTTACACCACTTTAAATTTGATTCACCTCTAAACATACCATAGTAAAATTCACATCTAAACATAACATAGTAAAACTTTTAAAAACCATAAGTGGGAGTACTGGTTTCCAGATCTGTACATAAGGAGTTTGAATTCTCCACTCTTATCTTAACAAAGAGTAAAAAGCTGAACAGACTGAAAATCAACAACTTTTCTTGGGTACATATGAGAGGGAAGGACACAGGGCAAATGGCTGCCCCCAAAATTGGAGAGACAGACAGGCAAACTCAGGTCACTGTGGCTTATTGTAACAGATTTATGAGTAGAAACTGCCACGGGATCCAGTGCCAGGGTAAGAAAACCTGAAATGTAATTGATGAATTGCTGGAGGCTCAGTGCCAACAACTCTTGAGAGTTAAAAACTCCAAATGGACCCAGTCATGAGGGGCCCCACTACATTGTGAATTTATCTCCCAGAGCTTGATCAGAAGTCCACAGTAAATATTGAGAAAAAATGCCATTGTACTTCTGGCAGGGGAAGAGGAAAAAGAACCACTTTGAAATATGCCAGACCACCTAGTTACTCTTAACAAGACCTGCACTCAAGGGAAATGAATTAACCAGAGCCTAACCTGCTGAGGTATTATCATAGTCTGACCAACCTGCACAAATGGAAACACTCAACTCCAGCTCACTCTAGCCATCCTGTCCCATCGAAAGAGGAAGAAAAACCAGAAAAGAGTTATTCACAAAAATAACTCTTGTGAAGTTTGCAGTCCAGAGGCACAGGCTCCCTAAAAGACTGATATGTTATCATAGAACCACAGAACATGTTCTCTACCCTCATGCCTCACCACCACATTACTTAAGGCCTACATACCACTTTACCATTTACATTAGCTCCAAAAACTGAAATACTCAGGTATAAATTTAAATAAATAAGTACAAGATCTATATGAGGAGAACTACAAAACTCTGATGAATGAAATCAAAACTAAATAAATGGAGAGATATAATCCATTATCATGGATAAGAAGACTCTATTGTTATGATGTCAGTTCTTCCCAACGTGATGTAGAGATTAAATGCAATCACAAAGTCCCAAAAATTTATCTTATGAAGATCAAAAAACTCATTTTAATGTTTATATAGAGAGGCAAAAGGCCCAGAATAGCCAATACAATGTTGAAGAAGAACACAGCTGGAGAATTGACACTACCTGACTTCAAGACTTACTATAAAGCCAAAGTAATCAAGACAGTGTGGTACTGGTAAAGAATGGACAAATAGATTAATAGAACAGAATAGAGAACCCAGAAATAGACCTTTATAAATATACTCAATTGATCTTTGACAAAGGAGAAAAACAATACAATGAAACAAAAATAACTTTTTGAACAAATGGTGCTGGAAAAACTGGATATCCACACGCAAAGAAATGAATCTAGACATAGAACTTATACCCTCTACAAAAATTAACTCAAATGGATCACAGATCTAAATGTAAAACAGAAACTATAAAACTCCTAGAAGTTGACATAGGAGAAAACCTAGATGATCTTGGGTATGGTGATGACTTTAAAATACAACATTAGGGTACAATTCATGAAAGAAATAATTGATTTAGCTGGACTTCATTAAAATAAAAACGTCTGCTCTGGGAAAGTCAGTATCATGAGAATGTGAAGATAAGCCATAGACTGGGAGTACATATACACAAAAAAATACATTTGATCCAGAATATACAAAGAACTCTTAAAAATCAACAATAAGAAAACAATCTGATTATAAAATGGCCCAAAGATCTTAACAGACACCACACCAAAGAAGATATACAGATGGCAAATAAGCATATGAAAAGATGCTCCATCATATTTCATCAGGGAAATGCAAATTAAAACAACAATGGGATACCACTACACACCTATTAGAGTGGCCAACTGGAACACTGACAATAGCAAATGCTAATAAGGTTGTAGAACTCCCTAGTGCATTCCCAAGAAGTATTGAGGCACATTTTGTAAATTAAGTGGAGGCATATAAACATGTTTCCATACTAATATATTGACAGAGAGAGATCATCTGGGTGTTTACAAAATAAAAGACTGAAAAGAAGAAATAGGTGAACTCCCAATCCATAAAATTAAATACTTTGCAAGTGTGTTGCTGCCACATTTTAAGTATAAATTAGGTTTAGCTGAAAAGTCATTTATAGAGTAAAAATCTGGTGTTGTGCTATAACATCCCAAATTTTTCCTAAGAAAATAAAATTGATATCATGAATAATGTATACATAGTAGATTTTAAAAATATTTATTCATTTTAATTTTACCAAAATGACAACACATCAAATCTTGGATCATTTGTACTTTCAAAGGTTTATATATATATATATATATATATATATATATATAGAAACACACACGTACATATTTGTGTTTGAATATAAAAACCTCACAAGATTGCTTTGATAGTTTCTCTAATTTACAAAATGTAATAGATACAGTTTTATTTTTGACTGTTTAAGCCAGCATACTTGATATGTTTCAGAATTTTACTTTATAACATAGACATCTTCACATAGACCCCCTCTGCACAACTCCAGGAAGCACTGTTCACATTGTAGTCTATGTGATTAATGGAGTTGTGCATTGTACAAACTGCAGCTGTTGGTGGAGGCCCTGTTTTCACAAGTGGTACTGTAGCAGAATCTGATTGTTATAAATATGGTATACTTAGAAAGATATTTAAAGAGAATGATAAATATACCTAAGTGGTTACCTTGCCTAGAGTCATGTTTTGGCAGCCTTTCATAACCCAAAATAATACCACTTAATGTCAGCAAATGTAGAAAATTCAGACCTCTCTAAAATCAGTGAATGTCAATTGTATATAATTTCATGTCATGAGCACTTATTCCTAAAGCAAAAACAAAATAAAGAAAACACTCTTTTCTTCCTTATTTCAAAGCCCACACAGATTATGGGTGTTAATGACACTGTACTTAAAAATTGTTAGCTTTTGGGGGAAAAATAACTAGATAGGAACATAAATTTTATTTTCTTTCTTTAAACTATAACGTTACGGTGTCCTGAATAAACAAAATATGAGACTTATGTAAACATCCTTTTAAAGAAAAAAAAAAGCAGCAAAAACAACATTGAATGTCTGATCATATTTTGAAAAGGGGAAAGGCAACTGAAGCGTAGCTATAAAGATATCTTTTTTCTATTCAGTTTACCCTTGAGAATGTACCTATCAAAATACTCTAAACTTATCCAGATGATATTTTTAATCTTGAAAAAGGCTTTTTTTTTTTTCTTGTTGGATGATCTTATTAGCAAACTGCTGGAAGGGAAAATCATACAGGACATAATTTGTAGTTTGACCTACTCACATTGGGTGTTGCTAAAGAAAATCAATCAGAAATTGTTGTGTTAAAATAACTCTGTCTGCTCTACCTGGCATGTGTGACTGACTTTAGAATCTATCATTTAAAGAAAATGGTTGACGTTTGGGTATACAATTTATCAAACTTCATTCTAGTCCTTTTTCTCCAAAGCACAGAAAAATAATCATCCTTCCCTAAATATAAGTCTTTTAAGAGAAATTCAGGGATCTGTCTTCAGTAAAATAACTGATAAATGGCAGAGCATAATTTAAAGATGGTTTCCATCACAGATCACATGGCGCCTAAACTCTTGAACCTGTCACTCAAGTCTTTTCATCAGTTGGCCCACTAGCATTAATCTCAGCTCCTCTGTGACCAGTTTTCTGATTGGTCTTTTCATAACTACAGGTTTCCTACTTATTGCTGCCATGAAGGAAACTCTTCCTACTGCCTGAAATGCTCCCTAACCTCTCTTCTGCCAACCCAAAGCTATTATTCCCTTACAACTCAGTTTGAGGGACACTTCTCTTAAGGAATCAAAGTTAGAAAAAGAAAAGAAAAGAGAAAGGCAGGGAGGGAAAGTAGAATGGGTGGAAGGAAGGGAAGGAGGGAAGAGTACTTTCTCTAACATTACTTTTTTATTTCCTCATTATTAAATGTCTTCCAAAGATAGCGCTACATCTTGGGAACTAATTACATAGTTCTGTGAGATCAGGACAACTGACATTTTTTTCTCTTGTTTTTCTCAGTATAGGAACTATATACATTCACCTAGTGTTTGATAATTGTTTACTGAATCAATTAATGTAAAAGAAGGAACATTTTATTTCATTGACTAAACCCAAAACATTATATTTGGAGAATATTATTTTGCTGTGTAATTTTAAAAATCTGAATCAACCCTTTTAAATACCAGTCATTAAACTCATGACCAGAAAATTAAATGTTGATATAGAAGAAATATGCTTACATTACTCATTTTTAATTATGAAGATTCTGCTTTATATGGACCACCTTGGGAATGTTTGTTGTATAATGGGAATGCCCATTATAAATTGATACTCTAAGACACCAGAGGCCACTAACATATTGACCACATCAAAATGTATAGTTTCTATTTTAGGGGAGGGAACACCACAAAGAGAAATCGAACAAACTCTAAAAACTAAAATTTACATTGCAGATGACAGAAAGCATAATAGTCTTAATATTATATGTAATTTCTTATAAATCAATGAGGAAAAGATGACCATACTAATGGAAAAATTAACAAATCATATTTAGAAGAGAAGATATATAAAAAGCCAATAAACGTATGTAAAGATTTTCACACTAGTACTCAGTGAAATGCAAATTGAATTAAATGATCAGATTCTCAAAAATTACAACGGTAACACACTGTCTTGTGAAAGTGTGGTGAACTGACATTCTCATATACTGATGGGAGGAATGTAAAATGGTAAACTCTCCAGAGAGCAGTTTGGCAAGATATATCAAGCTTTAAAATATGTTTACCTTTTGAGCCAACAATTTGAGTTTGAGTTTATCCCAAAGAGGTAATCAGACAATGGGCAGAACTATGGATCCATATATTTGTATACAGTAAAAAAAAAATATAAAACCCAAACTGTGAAGTACCTAAACGTCTATCATTAGAAAGCAGTTTTAAAAATGTGTGGTACCTCCAGGGGCACCTGGGTGGCTCAGTCATTAAGCATCTGCCTTCGCTTCAGGTCATGATCCCAGGGTCCTGGGATCGAGCCCCGCATCAGGCTCCCTGCTCAGTGGGAAGCCTGCTTCTCCCTCTCCCGCTCCCCTGTTTGTGTTCCCTCTCTCACTGTGTCTCTCTCTATCAAATAAATAAATTCTTTTAAAAAAAAAAGTGTGGTACCTCCATATAATAAAATGCTGTCATTATTAAGAGTACTCATATAGCATTGTGTTTATGATGGAAAATTATTCACACTATGTTAAGTAAAAAAAAAAAAAAAACAGACTACTAAATGTGTTTATTGTGATTGCAGTTTATAAGTTTATATCCACATATATGTATACAGAGAATAGGCCCTGAAGGACAGACATCAAATCGTTAGCTATAGTCATTTGATGTTGATAGTATAGCATATAATCTCTGCTTTCCCTTTACACTTGTCTGTATGTCCTGAAATTTTTTGCAGTCGGCATGTAAATGCTGTAGCATAGAGCTGTTTTCCCAGAGTAAAGACTTACACTATGTTTTATCTCATTTCCTTTTATTTTCCTTATTCAGCAATATTTCTTTTTTTCTTGCTTATTTAACTTTAAAAGATTGCATAACATTATGAAAATGTCTGCTTTATTTTGAAGAGATGCATTTCATGTTTATGTGATTAGTCAGTGTTCTTTTTCCCTAAAGCAAAAGTTCTATTGCAAATGAAGATTTAATTGTTACTCGAGGATGAGCATCTTATTATTCATGAGTTATATAAATCACCAAAGTGTCCACAGTGATCACAACAAGACTTGGAAAACAAGGATGCTAGCTACAGGGATTTACTCTATAACTTAAGATACTATCTGGCCAATAGATGGCAAGAAGTGGCAGGCTGAACGGAGTCTAAGAAAAATCAATATGTCTCTATTCTGTGATTACATACTCAGCAGAATCCATCAATAATCCAAGCTTCTGGTTTAAAGAAAAAGTGATCTTTTCATTCTTCTCTAAGATGTCCAGACATGTCTAAAATAGATTATATAATGTTCAGAGCCCACATGTGAAAAGGAGCATATTCAAATCACAATGTGTTCAGAGAAAAATAACCTGGATTTTCCAAGACCAGAGGACTGACTCTGAAGAAGAAAAAGTTCAGAGAAGATATAATAACTGTCTTCAGATCTAAAGTTCTGGCAAGATGAAAAAGAGATTTGTCTTGTCTGTATAACTCCCAGATGGCAGACCAAAGGCCAGTGACTAGCTATTCTGAAGGAAGATTTTGACTACTATATGCAATCACTTTCTAAATAATAGACATATCCAGGATAGGATGTGGAAGACAGGGGCTTATGCCTTCCACACTTTGATATCAGCAACTCTTTGCACAGGTCCTGGCAAACAAAAGGCACCTACTAAATTTTATTGAGTGAATTGAGAGGCAATAAATTGTATCTTTATTGAGTATATTTGATTCAGCTACATGATTTTTGTGGAAAGATATTTTGTAAAATAGTTTAAAGCATTAGATGGGAGATGGAGTCAGATCATCTATAAGTGTGTGGCCATCCATCCCAGATTTTTCTAGGATTTTCTAATATAATTCCAATTTAAACTATTTTGTCCTATTCTTCCCTGGAATATACTTCCAAATGTTGTTTTCGTTAGTAAAGTCCAAAATTTATGATGAGCCAGTCTTACTCTAGGTAGTATAACTAATAGAATGACAAAGTAGATTCCTTTCTACAGGCTGGAAATCATGTTGGACTGCTATACTTGGTGTGGATAGAGAACTACAGTTGTTTATGACTAGGAAGTCATTTGCTATAATTGTATAGCTAGCTCTATCTTGGTGAATGCAGACTTAACTGATAAATTTCTGTAATCAAATGAAGTCAACCAAGATTTATGTAGAGTAACATATTTTTATTGATTATTTTCTTTAAGAAGAAGATTTTGGTCACAGTTCTATACTATTGGGCCATACATATACCGGTGTTTCCATAGCGTTCAAGTTTGATTACGAGGCCAGACTTAAGTCTTGGTAAGTGTTTGACAGATGGCTGGAAATATGCAAGTAAGTGTGCATTGTGCAGAAGAGCATGCAAGTGAAGAGTCAATCAAGAGAGAATAAACATGCTTAGAAAGAGGCCACCTTATTGGTATGCTGTCTACAGAATCAAGCAACTTTCTATGCAAATTACGCAGCTGCATCAGCACCATTGACACTGTCGGAGTAAAGAGGATAAAAACCCCAAAGTTTTCCGTGGCAAACTAGCTCTGTGCTTAATCAAGGAAATAATATAAGGGTAGGTGAGATAGAGTGGTTTTTGTTGGTTGGTTGGTTGGTTTTTTTTAATTGCTTATTTTTTTGTTTACTTGAAGCACTAATGACCATAGCAAACGTGGCAAGTTTAACTGATGAATATAGTTTCATAGCTCCCAGAGCATGGCTTTTGGACTAATAAGAATTTAGATGGGAACAGCAACCTACTTTCAAGATTGGCATGCCTGCTGGTACACACAGAATCATGCTAATATTTGTGGGTGGAGTCTGTGTGTGTGTGTGTGTCTGTCTGTCTGTCTGTCTGTCTGTCTGTCTTTCTGTCTCTCAAAAGAAGAACCAAATGGGTGCAGCTATCCATTATTCAGAGAATGTTTTTCAGTCCTTATTCAATACTCAGTAACTTAAAGAATTAAGGCCTTTTAACTAAAGAGATTTAGAAATTTAGAGGGGAAAAGACACATACAGTTAACAAATGAACGGATATTTTTGCTCCATTTAAGCAGCAAGAAATCTAACTTGAATTATCTTTTCTTCAATAAAAAAATATATAAACATCTGTTACATATTAATATTTACAATTGGAAGCAACTCGTGTGTCTTCTATGAAGCCATTCCTGAGTTCCATAAGCCACACTGACTCCTCCCTTCCTACTGACTACTGTTGGGATTTGACAGTAAGGCATTGTGCCTTACTGTGTTAGTTTGTATGTCACCTGACTATAGGGGAGCTCCTCTCAGGCCTCCCCCTGCCTTTTGAAACACACACACACACACACACATATACATACACATATACACATGTACAGACACACAAACACAGTTGATTCCTAGGAGCTGGAGGGAAATAGTTAATCTTACTTTATATTGTAAGCTTTCATTAAAAGGTCAACCCAGACATTTTGCCTAAGGTACCACATCTGGAAGTCTCCCTGTCCCTTCGTGTTTCCTCTATCTTTCTTAAATATATGTGCACAAGTTCCTTAACACTTCTCCATTCAAGAGGTGGAGCTGAATTTCTCTTTCTTTAATAGAGGTTAGATTTAGTGACTCTCTTTAGAGAATAGAAAATGGCAGAACTGATGGGATGTCACTTCTAAAATTAGGCTATAAAAAAACTGTGGCTTCCATCTTGTGATAACCATAAGGCTTGCTTGCACTCTCTTGCTATCTGTCTCTTGAATCATTTGAGCTGGCATAAGCCAACTGCTGTGTCATAAGGACACTCGGGAAGCTTCTGGAGAGGCCCCCTTGGCAAGGACCTGAAGCATGCCAACAGCCACATGACAGACATAGGAAGAGGATCCTCCCCAAGGTGAGATGATCACAGCCTTGACCAACAGCCTGACTGGTGAGAGCCCCTGCGCCGGAACCACCCAGCTGAGCCCGCTCCAGATCCTGACCCACAGAATGGTTGACTTTAAATGTTTGTTATTTTGAGCTGCCACATTTGGCGTAATTTACATAGCAACAGATAAGTAACATATTTCTCATTTATAGCAATAGCTGAAATCTCTCTCTTTTACCCCCTATTTCAGTCACCCTCCAGTGCTCACTTCATCTTCTTTCATTTTCTCCTCCCCTGTGTCAGGCTGCTTTTGCACAACCCACTCTGCCTACTCTGATGGCTCTTCACTCTAAGGAGGCCTCCTGGAATTGTAAAAAATCAAATTCTCCACCATGAATGGCTCATATCCCAAACTGGATTGTGCATAATAGGTGTTTAATAAATATCTCTTCATGGTATAACCAAATTTCAATTTCTTCTGTTTCGTGCAAACAAAAATCATTCATTTGAAAAATAGTATTTTCTTATTAGTTCAGACTAGAGTTATAGAGAAAAGTGTTAGTGTTTGAAACTAAGCCTTTCATAAGCAAGGCTTACTACTGGTAACTATACAACCTCACCTGGTACATGAGTCAAGCAGATATTGGACTCGGTGCACTCTTTGGAACCAGGGATAGTGTGCATTTAAGTTCTGCATGGGCAAAGCTCAACAAGTACTTTGCCCTGGGGAACAATTGTGGATTCAAGATCACTGGCTTATAAATGCATTTCCAGTTCTAGGTATTGCCAGTAATTTTCAGATTTGTATCTATTGCCACCTTTAATAATCAAGATAATTCTTAAACAATTGTGATATGCCTGCCATACTAAGTTCTCTGAGTTAGTTTGTTTACAAATACTTTTTTCACTATCAGTTTGTGACGTGGGTTAGCAAAACAAACAGTTACTCATAATGCTAAATAGTCAGGCAAGAGTAATGGACAGTGATTTAATGAACCCACAGGCATGTAATTATAAGCCAAGTACTGTGAAGGAAAAATACAGATTACTGTAAAGACCTGAATTAGAAAGCTTTCTCTAATCTGGGGCGTATCGAATCACAGAAAGCTTCCCTGAGCTAATTATCTTTGGGTGGAGATCTAGGATAATAGGAGGTAAGTAGGCAAAGTGTAGGGGGGATGGGAAGCTAAGTTAGCTGAACATTTACAATATGCCAGGAACTATCTAAGCACTTCAGGTATCAACATAGGTAATCTTCACCATAGGAGGTGGGCCCCAACTTAACCACATTTTAAAGCTATGAAACCTGAGGACTAATGTCCACATGCTTACTGCTGTTACACACTTTCTCTGCAAAGGCTTTGATTTAATCCCTAGGGGCACCAAAGAAAACCATGAATGAAAGAGATTATTCAGACCTCTTTCAAGCTAAGTAGCATGTCATAATATTGATTACCTATAGAAGTTTCAACAATTAAAACACTGACAAATAGGACATAGTTTAACTTTATTACTTTCCAAATATGTACTCTAAAAAAATAAGATATAAATAATATTACCAAAAAATTGTTTTAAATTATTAATCACTTTTATAATTTTCTTGATTTCTTTATGCTTCCTATATAACCCCATGATATTCTTTTCTATATAATAAATACTGCTAACCAAATATATATATACTCAGCTTATATATAGTTTATGAAAATGGACACTGTTACTGTATATCAAGTTTCAGCCAACATTGAGAAAAGAGAAGGGAAAGTACTTTATTATTCTTTGTTAAGTAATCAATGTTTTGGAGTAATGTGATCATTAAATGCAAATGAGCATAAAATAACTCTGATATAAATGTAAATTTTTTAAAACTTGAAATGTTCCTTAAGATAAACTCTTTGACTGAAATTCTGAATATTTAATTGTTCAATTTTTACAAAATGAATGCAGTCATCTATTCAACATAATTAGTTATCTAGGTAAAAACAAATATAATTGAACATAGCTGTTTCCTAAATACATTTTAAATACCATAGATAAGCCTACATTAAATATTTGGCCTATCGTTTGGATGGATTTTGTTTGCCCCTCCAAGATCCTTTCTCCCTTTTTCTACCCTACTTTGTGCCTCAGAAGGCCAGCATTTCTGGAAATTATCAGTAGGCTCCTTTAGCCTTTGACTTCTAGCTGGACCAGTGGCAGGGGGGCATAAGTGGGAGGAAAGAGGCTGAACTGGTTTTCCTCTCAGCTCCCTCTCTACTGGGTCACTGCATATTGGGTATGCCCTCTACAGAAGGATAAGGTTCCTGTCATGTCTATATAGCCCTTTTGTCTGTATTCTGGAAACTATTCCGTCTCCTTCACCATTAGGCCCAAGGACAAGAACAGTTAGAGTGCTGAACCATCCTTGTTACTTTCTCCCAAACCAGCCTACATCTTTGTAAATAGTCCCTTTATTAAGCCTTCCTCAATTACCTAGGGCCAGGGAACTGTTTTCTTGTAGATGACTGACCGTATAGTAATTGACAATAGAATTGGCCTTAGAAATTTGCTTTCATGGAGTTCTGAGCTGGGTTGATCACATATGTATGTGGTATCCAGATAACTTACTGGACAGAAGTAGGGGGGTTAGGAAGGTAACACCGAGGAACATGGTATTAGACAAAGAGGGTAAAACAAAAGGTGAGAAAATAGAGGTTGAGGGGAATGAATGTATTGATGTGGGTGCACTTACTCAGGTTTCAGGACTTGACAGTGTGGCTCAAGTACCCAGAAGTGTCTATTAGTCTGCTAAGCTGGCTAACTAAAGATTGAACTCAATGGTGGCCTACAGTCAATTAGGATGATGTGCCAGAATTTCCCTGCTATAATATAAAGGTAGAATTCAGATAGCTCAGGAAAAGGAAATAATGTATAATCTATTTAGCCACTTGCTAACCATTATCCCTGGGTGGGTCCAGAGGACACACTCCTTTCATCAAGGCATTAAGAAATGCACTGGTGAGGGAGTCAGTACCATCACTGGCCACCCTGTGGTGGCTGTTCTCTGTAGGTTGACTTTGAGCAGGAGAGTGAGATGCTGGGAACCATGTTTGGAATGTAGATCACATTTGCTATTCCTATGACATATTTATACTTTCTTAACCACTAAATGAAATTTTAGTAACATTAGTGAGAAAAGAATGCTACAATGAAATCCCCTTTTAAAAAATCTCCCATAGGGGCGCCTGGGTGGCTCAGTTGGTTAAGCGACTGCCTTCGGCTCAGGTCATGATCTTGGAGTCCCTGGATCAAGTCCCGCATCGGGATCCCTGCTCGGCAGGGAGTCTGCTTCGCCCTCTGACCCTACCCCCCTCATGTGTTCTTTCTCTCTCATTCTCTCTCTCTCAAATAAATAAAATCTTAAAAAAAAAAAAAAGCACTTAAAAAAAAATCTCCCATAAAATCTACACTGATCACTAACACTTTAATGAATGTACTCTGCATAACAGATACAAAAAAACACTGAGTCCTATTTCAGGTTTGGCACAAGGTGAAAACAGAAGCTGATATATGAGCTTGGTCCAAAGTAAGTCACTTACTAGTTGGGTTACCATTGACAATACTCTTAATCTCTATGAAGCTCAATTTCTTCATACAAAATGAGGGGAATAATATCTGCCTCTCATAGTTGTGAGGATAAGCAAAATAGAGGGCAGCAACTCAATTAATTAAGTTTGCCATCTTCTGGGCTCCAGCACCTTGGGCATTTCTCTCTCATAGCACTTGCAACCTAGTACCACATGTACTGCAAACCCCTTCAGGTTGGGATCCATGTCTCCTTATATCATTTTATATCCCCAGGGTCAACACCTAGACACAAAATCAGAGGCCAGCTGTGTGAGCAGTTGAATGAATGAATAAATGTCTTATTTTGATAATGAAATGGAAGTGGTCAGCTTATGATTTACCTTCCTTTCTGTTCCTCTCTGTGTTTAAATTCCATTTCCATCTGCTCTCTTTATAATCATGAACAAATTACTTAACCTTACTGAGCTGTAGTTTCCTCATCTTTGAAACTAGAAAAGCTTTGTATCTTTATGGAAGTGCTTTAAAGAATAAATTATAGTGGCACATGGGTGGCTCAGTTGGTTGAGCATCTGACTCTCGATTTCAGCTCAGATCATGATCTCAGGCTCATGAGATAGAGCCCTGCATCCGGCTCCACACTCAGCAGAGGGTCTGTTTGAGATTCTCTCCCATTCCTTCTGCCTGTCCCCACCCCATGCTCACTCTCTCTCTCTCTCAAATAAATAAATAAATCTAAAAGTAAAATAAAATAAAATAAAACATATAACAGTTAAAGTATCTGGAAAATAGGGAATACTTCATAAATTTTATTTCCCTTTCTCTCCTCCTTTGTATCTCAAGTGTATCTTATAAGCACTGAAATATTGTTGTTTATGATGGATCACACATGAAGTTCTAATTTCAAAGCTTATACACCATTCATTCCTTTAAAAAAATTCCTAAATATCAGATTACTGCTCATGGGATTGCAAAATATTTTTAAGCCTTTTATGGTTCAAATGCTCTAAGAATTTGGAAGAGGCCCCACTTCTGAAACTTATTTCAATAAATCCAAAATGGATAGATGTGGAAAACAGTTAACATTCAACAGTTAATTCTGAATAGAAAGGATATATAGTTAATTTTTCTCTTTTATTTACAGAAATCATAAGAGACGGTTTAGATAGGTTACTCAAAAGAAGCTCCCCAAATCATTTCTAATGGGATACATCAACTCAAGTGTTGCCCAAAGATTATTCCTAACAAATGCACATATTGTTTGACTTTACTTGGAATAAACAAAAAGCTTAAAATTAAATTACTGCTTAGACATAGAACCATTAAGTTAAAATAAGTCCAGACATTTGGAATTAAGTCAGTTTAAGATAGTGACCTTTGATTAAAACATGGCTACAATGTTTGGATTATTTTATTAATTTTATGCCATAACCATAAAAACTCAGTTAAATTTTAACAGTAAATTCATAGTGCTTTACACAAATTCACAAATACAAAAAAGCAGTGCCTTTACACAAATTCATTTTACATACTACAAGGGACTCCAAGAATTACTAAACCACTAAAAACAAAAGACAAAAATAGAAAAGACTTTTTTAAAAGATCCTTTAAATCACTGCTGGCCTGATTTTCTTTCTGGCCTTCAAATAGGAAAAAAAAAAAACATGTATAATTGACAAAACTCAGTGCTATTTCACTCATTTTTTGTAGGGCTCTAGCACTGCATCATATCTAAAATATAACTAATTTAAACTGATTTAGAAAAGGAAGCTTTACTTGGAGCTTTATTTGTGTTGAGTGGCTTTTCAGAAATCACATTTTTCAGATTAAAGGGAATGTTTGTGGTAACATAAGCTGCACTTTCCATTTCAAAATTATAAAATGAATTAAAGGATGAAGGACATGTTAAAGCATGAGTGACTTCATAAAATAAGCATTTTACATAACTTGTAAATTTTAATTTTTGTTAACTTGAAGACAGAATGATTTAAAAATGTAATGCATTAATTCGCCAAAGAAAAAGAAGAAACTTACCTACTTACTATTTTGAAAGAAATTTCCAGTGAGATTTTGGTATGTAGTCAATGGAAAACTTTTGTTCTATGCCATAGATTTCCAGTTCCTAATATAGCATTATGACTGGAGGCTTTAGATACTGAATCTGTGTGTATGTGTGTGTGTGTACAGACATAGATATATAGAGAGATAGTGATAGAGATTTCATGATAATAGCCTTTTTAAGGAGCTCTTAGAGTTAACTAGAGAAATCCTAAGTTTCTGTTGAACAGTTGGATTCTAAAAGCAGTTGTGATGCTGCTGATACTCCCTGAATATACAGTAAACTGAGATTCTCCCCTTAGGGACAGTGACAGGTCTTGGCACATACATCCTCAACTACTGGGAAACATTAAAAATATAATAGGTTGCTTGGACAAGCACAAATGTTTGAGACACAACAAGGAACTGAGGCAGAGTTGAGTGACAAGGATCATCTCCTACATAAGGCCACTCCTTCAAAACTGGGAAACATGGTTATTTCATCCAAAATCCCACACACAGTCAAGCAAAGGAAGAAACAGAGGAGTATGTTTCAAATGAAAGAACAACATAAAACCTTAGAAAAAAACCTTAATGAAATAGAGATAAGAAATTTACCTGATAAAGAGTTAAAAATAATGGCCATAAAGATGCTCATGAAGTGGGGAAAAGAATGAATGAGTACAATGAGAACGTCAACAGAGAGATGGAAAATATAAGAAAGTACCAAATAGAAGTCACAGAGCTGAAAAGCATGATGACCAAACTGAAAAAAAATACACTAGAGGGGTTCAACTGCAGACTAGATGAACCAGAAGAAAGGATCAGTCAAATGGAAGAGAAGGTGGTGGAACTCACCCAGTCAGAGCAGTAAAAGAATGAAAAAAATAAAGATCACTTATGGGACTTACAGAACATCAGAAGACTAACATTCATTTCACAGAGTTCCCAGAAGGAGAAGAGAGAGAAAAAGGAGCAGAAATCTCATTTGAAGAAATAATGGTTGAAAATCTCTCTAACCTAGAGAAGGAAGCAGATATCCAATCCAGGAAGCCCAGAAAGTTCCAAATAAGATGAACCCAAAGAGACCAACACCAAGACATGTTATAATTAAAATGTTAAAACAAGAAGAGAATAAAACAACTTGTGACCTACAAGGCAACCCCCTAAGATAATCAGCAGATTTTTGACCAGAAACTTTGTAGGCCAGAAGGGAGTAGCATGATATATTCAACCTGCTGAAAGAAAAAACTTCCAATCAAGAATATTTCTTGTGGCAAACTTACCATTCAAAATTGAAAGAGAAATAAAGACTATTCCATACAAGCAAAAGCTAAGGAGTTCCTCATCACTAAACTGACCTTAAAAGAAATGTTAAAGGGACTTCTATGAGCTGAAAAGAAAGGATACTAATTAGTAATAAGAAAACATAGAAAAGAATACATCTCACTGGAAAGGTAAATATATAGTAAAGGTAGACTTGATATTATATATAGAAAATCCTAAATAGTCCACCAAAAAACTGTAAGAACTAAAAAATTCAACAAAGTTGCAGGATAGAATGTCACATATACAAAAATCTGTGTTTTCTATACACTAATAACAAACTATCAGAGAGCGAAATTAATGAAACACTCCAATTTACAATTGCATGAAAAAGAATAAAATGACTAGGAATAAATTTAACCAAGAAGGTGAAAGAACTGTATATTGAAAACCACAGAATATTAATGAAAAAAATTAAAGGAGACATAGATAAATGGAAGGATAGTCCATGCCATGGCTTGAAATTATCAATGTTGTTAAAATGTCCATACTACCCAAAGAAATCTTACAGATTCAGTGCAATCCCTATCAAAATTGCAATGGCATTTTTAATATAAATAGAACAAATATTCCTAAAATTTGTATGGAACCACAAAAGACCCCAAACAGCCAAAGTAATACTGAGAAAGAACAAAGCTGGAAGCATCACACTCCCTGGTTTCAAAATCTATTACAAACTATAGTAATTAAAACATTATGCTATTGGGGCGCCTGGGTGGCTCAGTTAAGCATCTGCCTTCAGCTCGGGTCATGATCCCAGGGTCCTGGGATCGAGCCCCGCGTCGGGCTCCCTGCTCTGCAGGAAGGCTGCTTCTCCCTCTTCTACTCCCCCTGCTTGTGTTCCCTCTCTTGCTGTGTCTCTCTCCATCATATAAATAAATAAAATCTTTAAAAAAAAATTATGCTATTGACATAAAAACAGACATATAATTCTGATCAATGGAACAGAATAGAGAGCTCAGAAATAAACCCACACATATATGATCAATTAATTTATGACAAAGCCAAGAATATACAATGGGGAACATTCTCTTCAATAAATAGTGTTGGGAAAACAGAGCAGCCACATACAAAAGAATGAAACTCAACCACTATCTTACAGCATACACAAAGATAAACTCAAAATGGATTAAAGATTTGAATATAAGACCTGAAACCATAAAACTCCTAGAAAAAGCATAAACAGTAAGTGCCTTGAGATAGGTCTTGGTGATGATTTTTTGAATCTGACACCAAAAGCAAAAGTAACACAAACAAAAATAAGCAAGTGGGACCAAATCAATCTAAAAAGCTTCTGAACAGGAAAGAAAACCATAAAATGATAAGGCAAGCTTCTGATGGGAGAAAATATTTGCAAATCATGGTTCAGACAAGGAGCTCATATTCAAAATATATAAAGACCTCATACAACTCAATAGCAAATAAAAAACACAAACATTCTGATAGAGGAAATCGGTAGAAGATCTGAATAGGTATTTTTCCAAAGACCTACAGATGGCCAACAGGTACATGAAAATATGCTCAACACCATTAATCATCCGAAAAATACAAAACAAAATGACAATAAGATATTACCTCATACCTGTTAGAATGTTTATTATCAAAAAGACAAGAGATAAGAAGTGGAGAAAAGGGAACACTTGTGCACTGTTGGTGGGAATGTAAATTGGTGCAGCCACTATGGAAAATAGTATGGAAGCTCCTCAAAAACTTAAAAATAGAACTAGCAAATGATCCTGTGATTCAACTTCTGGCTATCTGTCCAAACAAAGAAAATACTAACTTAAATAGATATTTATTGCAGCATTATATACAATAGCCAATATATGGAAATAACCTAAGTGTCTATCAATGAATGGATAAAGAAGATGTGGGGTGTGCGTGTGTGTGTGTGTGTGTGTGAGAGAGAGAGAGAGAGAATATTATTCAACTGTAAAAAAGAACAAAACCAAGATTTTGCAACAACATGGATGGACCTCAAGGGCATTATGCTAAGTGAAATAAGGCAAAGACCAATACTGTATGATGTCTCTTATATGTGGAATCTAAAAAAAAAAAAAAAAAGACAGAAAACAAAAACAAAACCAAGCTCATAGATACAACTAATTGGTGATTGCCAGCAAGGTGCAATGAACAGTAGGAGAAATGGGTAAAGAGTATGAAAAGGTAAAAAGAAAGAAATATATTCTCACTTTTCAAAATAGTAGAAATATGTTCTTTTGGGACATTAAACAATAAAGCATAAATTTTACAGATAATTACAGATCTCTCCAATGTGAAAAGTACTTCATTCAAAAAATAATTATTCTGGCACATATGCTTCCAGCTCTGAGTGATTATCTTGTAATGGATCATGCACTAATTAAGAACAAAAGAAAAGTGGATACATTTTTAGAAATCCATTTGAAGGCTTTGGAGATCTCACAAGGTAGTTAGGACTTAAGAAGCCACAATCCCAGGAAGACGTGAACCCAATATTTTTGTGCTGCTTTTCCCCTAGGGGCATTTGTTTTAGGAAGTAAAAGGCAAGAAGTTGAGAAACAGGTAGAGGGCAGCCTTTAAGAAGCAAAAAAGCCAACAGAACTTTTGGCAATTTTATAAGACTAGGAAAACAAAGATGAGAATATGAGTATGTCAACGTTGTCAGGATTAAGAGATAGAGATCATAAGTTGAAGGTAGGTGTAGAGAGTGAACCTGATACTCTATGAGAGTTCTCCCTTCCAGGCATGTGCTGATTCTTAAACTTTGACAGGCAAATGACTCAAATGTTATGCAGATAGCATCTGTATAGTAAAGCAGATCTTTTAGCAGTCTTATGGT
Source organism: Mirounga leonina (assembly GCF_011800145.1). Classification (NCBI taxonomy): domain Eukaryota; kingdom Metazoa; phylum Chordata; class Mammalia; order Carnivora; family Phocidae; genus Mirounga; species Mirounga leonina. The sequence goes on from NW_023270237.1 coordinate 3,640,231, forward strand.
ATGAGGGGCATAAAAAAAATAAAGTTCAAAAATCCACTGGTCATTTGGGATCCTGGAGTGATATATCCTAAGAATGGGGTGAATTGAGGCATACCTAGCATTACAGTGTTTGGAAACCAGCTCCATTATTTTCTAGTCCATAATTGGATTAAAATTACTCTGCTCCTACTTTGTGCCTATCTGGAGGAAGATAAAACAAGTTAGTGAGCTGAAGGACAACTTCAACTGGCCAAATATATGTGTAATGGACTCCTAGAAAGAGAAAGGGAGAAGGAGAAAAAATATTTGAAGAAACAGTGACAAATTTTTATCTGAATTTCATGAAAACTATAAACTCACAGATCCAAGCAAGAAGCTCAAGAAACCCCCAAACATGAGACACATAAAACTAAACTATGAAATATCATAACCAAATTGCTATAAAACAGTGGTAAAGAGAAATCTTAAAAGCAACCAGAGAATAAAAATACACCATCTTTTTTTTTTTCACATGGAGGAACAAAGATAAGAATGAGAATACAGTTCTCATTGGATGAGAGCAAAGTTCTCCTTGGCAACATGCAAGCCAGAAGATGGTGAAGCACTAAAAGAAAATAAACTGTCAACCTAGAATTCTATATCCAGTGAAGATATCTTTCAAAACTGTAGGTGAAATAAATACTTTTCCAGAAATTGAAAAGCTTAAAAATATATCATCAGCAGACCTGCATTACAAGAAATGTGCGGGTGAGTCCTTCAGGTAGAAGTAAATGATACTAGAGGGAAATCTGGATCTATACAAAGGCGTGAAAGCACTGGAAATGGTTAACATGTGAGCCAATATAAAATAATGAAAAAAATTTATACATTTGACTATTTAAAGCAAAAATAAAGACTACATTATTGGATTTATAACATATAAAGAAACTAAAATGTGTGACAACAGTAGTAAAAACCCAAGAGGAGAGAAATAGGAGTATATTGGCATAAGTTTCTGTACATGAAGTGATACAGAATATTACTTAGGGTAGACTGGATTAAAGGTACATACTATAAACTCTAAATCAATCACTAAAAATACACCAAGAAATATAGTTAATAAGCAGAACTGAAATGAAATAAAAATATGCTCAGTTAATCCAAAAGAAGACAGAAAAAGAGAACAAAGGACATATGGGAAAAATAAAAACAAATGGCAAGATGGTAGATTTAAACTCAACTATACAATTATCACATTCAATGGAAATGTAAACCTAACCATATCAATTATCACATTAAATGTAACAACCCAAATAAAAGGAGAAGATCATCAAATTGCCAACTGTATGACCCAACTATATGATGCCCATGATAAACACACTTTGAATATAAGGACACAAATCAGCTAAAAGTAGAAAGATGGACAGTGTGTATATATATATATATCCCATGCTAATAGTCATAAAAAGAAGGGAGGAATAACTTTATAAATATCAGAGAAAGTAGTTATCAGAGCAAAGACTTGGCTAGTGAAAAAGGTCATTTCATAATGATAAAGGGGTCAATTCAAGAGGACAAACAATTCTAAACATTTATGTGCCTAATAACAGAGATTCAAAATATGTGAAACAAAAACTGATAGAACTACAAAGAGAAATAGATAAATCCATAATTACAGTGGGAGATTTCAACCTCTTTCAATAATTGATAGACTCAGAAAACTAAATTAATAAAGATATAGAAGACTTGAACAATACTACTAAATAACTTGACATAATTGATATTTATAGAACAAAAACAGAAAACATTTCTTTAAAGTGAACAAAGAATATTTACAAACGTCCATATTTTGGACCATAACACAAGTCTGAATTAGTTTTAAAGAATTAAAATCATGCAAGATATGTTTTCTGATTACAATCAAATTACATTAGAAATCAGTAACAGAAAACTATATCTGTATAAGCTAAATAACACAGTTCTCAATAATCCACAGATCAAAGAAGAAATCAAAAAGGAATTTTAAAACTATTTTGAATGGGGTGAAAATTAAAACAAAAAATATCAAAATTTATGGGATAAAGCTAAAGCAGTATTTACTGGGAAATTTATACCATTAAAGAAAATGCCTTTATCTCCTACCTCAACTTCCACCTTAAGAAATTAGCAAAGAAGAGAAGATTAAACACAAAATAAATAGAAGAAAAGCAGTAATTAGGAAGAGAAACCAATAAAACACAAAAGAAGAGCTATTTCTTAGAAGATCAATAAAATTGATGTCTCTGTGAAGCCTCAGCAAAAAAGAGAGAAGAAAAAACTACCAATATCATCAACAAGAGAAATGATGTTACTAAAATTTCTACAAATGTTGAAAAGACAGTAAGGGAATATTATTGTCAAGAAACTGTGAGGGAATATTATTGTCAAAAAATTGTGAAGGATCTGAGATTTTACATACTTTACAGTTTAGCTATCAGTTTCATGGATCCTGGCAGAAGACCCCAGACTCCTGAGCCAGAGACAAGTTAGAAAAATAAATGTAAAAATACCAAATTACACTAAAAGAAAGAATAAGGAAGGAAATTAAAAAGCTAAGAGCAGATATCAACAAAATGAAAAATATCAACCAATAGAGAAAATTAACTAACCTCTGAGGTTATTCTTTAGAAAGACTAATAAACTCAATAATGTCTTAGCAAGACTATTTAAGAAAAAAGAGAGAGATGGCACAAAATACAATGTTAGTAATAAGTTGGAGATCTTTAAAAATCATACAGACATTAAAAAGATAGTAACATAATATAAACAGCATTGTATTTAAATTTTCATACTATGTAAAAATTATAAAATTTGTAAAATTCAAATAACTATATCAAAGAAATTGAATTTAACTAAAATATTCTTAAAATTAGCTTAAAATATTTTCCATAAGGAAATTTCCAAGGCCAGATATCTTCATATTTAAGAAAGAAATAAAACTAATCTTATATAAACTGTCCAAGTTTAGAAAAAGATTAGCATAACTTTAATTTCAAAACCTGACAAGGACATTACAAAAAAGGCAAATTCTTGACATATCTCTTATGAACATACATGCAAAAATTCTAAACAAGATGTTAACAAATCAAATGCAATGGCATATGAAAAAATAGTCCACCACGAACAAGTTAAGTTTATTTCAGAAATGCAAGGTTTATTTAATATTTGAGAATATATCAAAGCAATTTATCACCTTAGAATAAAGGAGGGCAATCATATAATCTCATTAGGAGCAGAACAATCATTTCATAGATATGACACCTAGTCATTATAATATCTGCTAGAAAATGTGGAATAAGTATCATAATTAATGGTCAAATATTGAAAAATTTATCCCTGAAGATGGGAATAAGGATGTCTGCTCTCACTACTTCTATTCAATATACACTGGCAAAGAGAAATAAAAATTAGCCAGTGCAATAAGGTAGGAAAAAAATGGAGGTATAGAAATGGGAAAGATTGAAAACTACTATTTTTCACATTTGACCTGATTGCATATGTAGAATGCAAAAGAATCTACAGAAAAATTATAGGAACTTACAAAAGAATTTTGTAAATCAATGAGCAAATAACCAATATACAAAAATATTTTTTCTATATACTAGCAAGAAACAATTAGGAAATAAAATTTAATAAAATGACAACATTTATAATAACATCGAACAAGCATGAGATCTAACTGGAAGTGCATAAAGCATATATACATAGAAAACTATAAAATCTTACTGAATGAAATTAAATAACATCTAAACAAATGAAAGAATACACGGTGGCCATGTGTTGGAGGACTCATTATAATAAAGATTAACAGTTCTCTCCAAATTGATCTACATATTAAATATAATCTTATTAAAAATCCCAGCAGGTTTTGTTCATGAATCGACAACTTGATTCTATAATGTATAAAGAATAGTGAAAGACAAAAACAGACTAAAACAATCTTGAAGAAAAAAATTGAAGAGTTTATACTATCATATTTTAAGATTTGTAAATCTTCAGTAATGAAGACAACGTGCTTAATTTTGGACATATAGACCACTGGAAGAGAATAAAAGAGTCCAGAAAGAGACCCACAATTACATGATCATTTAGTTTAATGACAAAGGTGGCAAAGTAATGGAGAGAGGAAAACATGGTCTCTTCAGTAAGTGAAGCTCGAGCAAGTGTATAATTCCATAAAGAAAATAATGAATGTGGACCCTTAGCTCACAATTTAAACAAAGATCAATTTCAAATGAAGTGTAGATCTTAATATGAAGGTTAGGGACGCCTGTGTGGCTCAGTTGGTTGAGCATTCAACTCTTGATTTCGTCCAAGATCATGATCTCAGGGCTGGTAGATCGAACCCTGCATTGGGCTCCCTGCTGGGAATGGAGCCTGCTTAAGATTCTCTTCCTCCCTCTCGCTCTGCCCCTCCCCTCTCTTAAATAAATAAATAAATAAATAAATAAATAAATAAATAAATAAATAA